>NC_138295.1:72895000-72905000 GCF_965601325.2 Salmo salar | reverse complement strand
CAATTTGATCTTTCCCTTAATTCATACCTATTCGTTCTGCTCCCTTCAGCTCAGTTTGGGGCCAATGCTATTCTGGGTGTGTCCTTGGCCATATGCAAAGCTGGTGCTGCAGAGAAAGGTGTCCCCCTGTACCGTCACATTGCTGACCTGGCAGGAAACACAGAGCTAGTGCTTCCAGTTCCTGTGAGTTCATTACCGTTACATTTTCACCTGTATTTTCACCTGACTTTCCTAGAATACATTTGATCAAAAACCATAACCTACTCTGTACAAAAGATAAGATGAAGGCTTCAGACAGTTATCGCTGTCATTGAATGAATTAATTAATAAAGGAATGAAGGAACAACTGGATAAAGGAATGAAGGAACTACTGGATAAAGGAATGAAGGAACAACTGGATAAAGGAATGAAGGAACAACTGGATAAAGGAATGAAGGAACAACTGGATAAAGGAATGAAGGAACAACTGGATAAAGGAATGAAGGAACTACTGGATAAAGGAATGAAGGAAGTACTGGATAAAGGAATGAAGGAAGTACTGGATAAAGGAATGAAGGAACAACTGGATAAAGGAATGAAGGAACTACTGGATAAAGGAATGAAGGAACTACTGGATAAAGGAATGAAGGAACTACTGGATAAAGGAATGAAGGAACTACTGGATAAAGGAATGAAGGAACAACTGGATAAAGGAATGAAGGAACTACTGGATAAAGGAATGAAGGAACAACTGGATAAAGGAATGAAGGAACAACTGGATAAAGGAATGAAGGAACAACTGGATAAAGGAATGAAGGAACTACTGGATAAAGGAATGAAGGAACTACTGGATAAAGGAATGAAGGAACAACTGGATAAAGGAATGAAGGAACTACTGGATAAAGGAATGAAGGAACAACTGGATAAAGGAATGAAGGAACAACTGGATAAAGGAATGAAGGAACTACTGGATAAAGGAATGAAGGAAGTACTGGATAAAGGAATGAAGGAACTACTGGATAAAGGAATGAAGGAACTACTGGATAAAGGAATGAAGGAAGTACTGGATAAAGGAATGAAGGAAGTACTGGATGAAGGAATGAAGGAACTACTAGATAAAGGAATGAAGGAAGTACTGGATGAAGGAATGAAGGAACTACTGGATAAAGGAATGAAGGAACAACTGGATAAAGGAATGAAGGAACTACTGGATAAAGGAATGAAGGAGCAACTCGATGAAGGAATGAAGGGACTACTGGATAAAGGAATGAAGGAACAACTGGATAAAGGAATGAAGGAACTACTGGATAAAGGAATGAAGGAACAACTGGATAAAGGAATGAAGGAACTACTGGATAAAGGAATGAAGGAGCAACTCGATGAAGGAATGAAGGGACTACTGGATAAAGGAATGAAGGAACAACTGGATAAAGGAATGAAGGAACTACTGGATAAAGGAATGAAGGAACAACTGGATAAAGGAATGAAGGAACTACTGGATAAAGGAATGAAGGAACTACTGGATAAAGGAATGAAGGAACTACTGGATAAAGGAATGAAGGAAGTACTGGATAAAGGAATGAAGGAAGTACTGGATGAAGGAATGAAGGAACTACTAGATAAAGGAATGAAGGAAGTACTGGATGAAGGAATGAAGGAACTACTGGATAAAGGAATGAAGGAACAACTGGATAAAGGAATGAAGGAAGTACTGGATAAAGGAATGAAGGAACTACTGGATAAAGGAATGAAGGAACAACTGGATAAAGGAATGAAGGAAGTACTGGATAAAGGAATGAAGGAACTACTGGATAAAGGAATGAAGGAACTACTGGATAAAGGAATGAAGGAACTACTGGATAAAGGAATGAAGGAACTACTGGATAAAGGAATGAAGGAACTACTGGATAAAGGAATGAAGGAAGTACTGGATAAAGGAATGAAGGAACTACTGGATAAAGGAATGAAGGAACAACTGGATAAAGGAATGAAGGAACTACTGGATAAAGGAATGAAGGAACAACTGGATAAAGGAATGAAGGAACAACTGGATAAAGGAATGAAGGAACTACTGGATAAAGGAATGAAGGAACTACTGGATAAAGGAATGAAGGAACAACTGGATAAAGGAATGAATAAATGCTGTAAATTGACAAATACTGATGTATGTCTCCCTCTGCTCTCCTCCCCTGGTCCTCCTCTCCCTCAGGCATTTAACGTCATCAACGGGGGCTCTCATGCGGGCAACAAGCTGGCCATGCAGGAGTTCATGGTACTTCCTGTAGGGGCGGAGTCTTTCAGGGACGCTGTGCGTGTGGGGGCGGAGCTGTACCAGACGCTAAGGGAAGTGATCAAGGAGAAGTATGGCCAGGACGCCACCAACGTGGGGGACGAGGGGGGGTTCGCCCCAAACATACTGGAGAACACTGAAGGTGAGAGACAGGAGGAAAGACATATCAAAGACACTACTGCATGGTCCGAAAACAACGTCTGTAGACCCTCAGCTTTCTGGGTTTTCAGATGTGAGGAAACAGCCTTCCAATTGGCTTACATTGCCTTCAGAAAGTATTCACACCCCTTTACTTTTTCCACATTTTATTGCATTACAACCTGGCCTACACACAATACCCATAATGTCAACGTTTTTAGAAATGTTAACATGTCTTGAATCAATAAATATTCAACACCTTTGTTATGGCAAGCCTAAATTAGTTCGGGAGTAACAATTTGCTTAACAAGTCACATAATAAGTTGCATGGACTAACTCCGTCTGCAATAATATTGTTGTATATGATTTTTGAATGACTTCCTCATCTTTGTACCCCACACATACAATTATCTGTAAGGTCCCTCAGTCGAGCAGTGAATTTCAAACACAAATTCAACCACAAAGACCAGGGAGGTTTTCCAATGCCTTGCAAAGAAGGGCACCTATTGTTAGATGAGTAAAAATATAAAAAGCAGACATTGAATATCCCTTTGAGATTTGTGAAGTTATTAATTACACTTTGGATGGTATATCAATACACCCAGTCACTACAAAGATACAAGCATCCTTCCTAACTCAGTTGCCGGAGAGGAAGGAAACTTTAAAACAGTTACAGAGTTTAATGGCTGTGATAGGAGAAAACTGAGGATGGATCAACAACATTGTAGTTACTCCACAATACTAACTTAAATGACAGACTGAAAAGAAGGAAGCCTTTACAGAATACAAATATTCCAAAACATGAATCCTGTTTGCAACAAGGCACTAAAGTAAAACTGCAAAAAATGTGGCAAAGAAATTAACTTGAATACAAAGCATTATGTTTGGGGCAAATCCAACGCAACACATCACTGAGTATCACTGTTCATATTTTCAAGCATGATGGTGGCTGCATCATGTTATGGGCATGATTGTCGTTGGCAAGGAATAGAGAGGTTTTTTATATAAAAATAAACTAAATAGAGCTAAGCACAGGCAAAATCCTACAGGAAACCTGGTTCAGTCTGCTTTTCCACCAGACAGTGGGAGATAAATGTACCTTCCAGCAGGACAATAACCTAAAACACAACGTACAATCCAGGTGTGCAAAGCTCTTAGAGACTTACCCAGAAAGACTCACAGCTGTAATCGCTGCCAAAGGTGATTCTAACATGTATTGACTCAATAAATTTGCCAAATGTCTAAAAACATGTTTTCACTTTGTCATTTTGGGGTATTGTGTGTAAATGGGTGTGAACAAAAATCTATTTTAGCCATTTTGATTTCAGGCTGTAATATAACAAAATGTGGAATAAGTCAAGGGGTATGAATAATTTCTGAATGTGCAAGATTCCCAATATTACTGTAAATACGGAAGGGGTGGGCGCCCGTGGTTGTTTTCGAACTGGACTCATAAATAAACACAGCATATTGGCTTTCAGAGACAGAGCAAGACAAGCACAATACCCGCATTGGATTTATCACTCACTGTTTTATAACAACCCCCTCTCCCTGCTCACCTTTCTTGTCACACTCCCTCTTCCTGTCCTATCCCTGTGTCCTGTCCCTGTGTCCCCCTGTCGCTGTGTCGTGTCCCTGTGTCGTGTCCCTGTGTCCTGTATCTCTGTCCCTCTGTCCTGTCCCTCTTGTCCTGTCCCTTTTGTCCTGTCCCTCTGTCCTGTCCCTCTGTCCTGTCCCTCTGTCCTGTCCCTCTGTCCTGTCCCCCTGCCCTGTCCCTCTGTCCTGTCCCTCTTGTCCTGTCCCTTTTGTCCTGTCCCTCTGTCCTGTCCCTCTGTCCTGTCCCTTTTGTCCTGTCCCTCTGTCCTGTCCCCCTGCCCTGTCCCTCTGTCCTGTCCCTCTGTCTTGTGCAGCCCTGGAGCTGATCAAGACAGCCATTGAGAAGGCAGGTTTCACAGACAAGGTGGTGATCGGGATGGACGTGGCAGCCTCTGAATTCTACAAAGGGGGCAAGTACGACCTGGACTTCAAGTCTCCGCCCAACGCAGACCGCCACATCAGCGCCCAAGAGCTCTGCGACATGTACCAGTGCTTCGTCAATGACTACCCAGGTGTGTGTGTGTGTGTGTGTGTGTGTGTGTGTGTGTGTGTGTGTGTGTGTGTGTGTGTGTGTGTGTGTGTGTGTGTGTGTGCGTGCGTGCGTGCGTGCGTGCGTGCGTGCGTGCGTGCGTGCGTGCGTGCGTGTGTGTGTGTACCTGTCACCCTAACATGGTCAATTGTTCCATGATATGTTTGATTAGGCTATTCTGCTCCCGACGATAACCGTGATGTCTTGTACTGAAGCTCTGTTTCTCACACACACACACACACACACACACACACACACACACACACACACACACACACACACACACACACACACACACACACACACACACACACACACACACACACACACACACACACACACACACACACACACACACACACACACACACACACACACACACACACACACACACACACACACGCCATAGAGACATGGATAAGCACCAGTAATGGGAGGCAGGGCTACATCAGTGCAGCTCCCACCTTGCCAAATGTGCACTGTAGCGCATAATTAAAACCTCCTTAACTGGTGTCAGGAAATGAGGGGAGGCCGTCCAATCTCTCTCTATCTCTCTCTCTCTCTCTGAGGAGTGTAGAGTGTAATGGCAGATATGGGAGATAGTATAGCGTGTCCAGTCAGAGGCAGTAATTGAAATCCCCATTAAGGCTGACACGCTGTACCTCTGAGCCATCTACCGTGGGCCATGAGTGGGTCTTGAGCTAATCAACCAACTCCCATCACACGCCCCTTAATACGCTAGAGTAGGCACACACATATACACACACATACACACATACACACATACAAACTCCTTAACATGGTAGAGTCATTTCCTTCACTCTAGGTAGATATTTCCTTTAGGGACAGATCTAGGAATATCTACTGCTCAGAAGTGGTAACATTAACCATTAGGGGTTTAAATACAAAACTGTCCTTAGATCAGTGTCTAGAGGCATGGCCCCAGGTCACCCTCAGCCTACCCTCATTCTCCCATTGTCCTTATTCTCCATTATGGTTGCAGCACACACAAACACTCACTAACATTCCTCCTGGCCCTCTCTCCTCCAGTGGTGTCCATTGAGGATCCGTTTGACCAGGATGACTGGCCGGCCTGGTCCCAGATGACAGCCTCTGTGGGGATCCAGGTGGTGGGGGACGACCTGACCGTCACCAACCCCAAGAGGATAGAGCGTGCCCTGGAAGAGAGGGCCTGCAACTGCCTGCTGCTCAAAGTCAACCAGATCGGCTCTGTCACCGAAGCCATCCAGGCGTGAGTCAGGGAGGGGAGTGTGGAGCTGATTCGCATTTTAGAGTGTGTCCAAAATGGCACCCTTTTCCTGATATAGTGCTATATGGGCCCTGTACAAAAGTAGTGCACTATATAGGGAATACATACTCTAGGTTGCTATTTGGGATGCAGATTGTGTGTTGATTTTAGAGCAGGTTTTATGTTATTGTAAACCCTATATACAGACCTTTATATAGTGATTTTCAATGTGCTTTATATTGTAAAGGTGAGAACTCACCTCATCCACCACGCTCCCTCTCTCTCTCTCTTTCTCTCTCTGTCTCTCCCTCTCTCTCTCTCTTTCTCTCTCTGTCTCTCCCTCTCTCTCTCCCTCTCTCCATCTCTGTATCTGTCGCTGTCTCTCTCTCCCTCTCTGTCTGTCTCTCTGTGTATGTCTCTCTGTCTGTCCTCCAGGTGTAAGTTGGCTCAGGAGAATGGCTGGGGGGTGATGGTGAGCCACCGCTCAGGTGAGACAGAGGACACCTTCATTGCTGATCTGGTGGTGGGCCTCTGCACTGGACAAATCAAGACTGGAGCTCCCTGTCGATCAGAGCGGCTGGCCAAATACAATCAACTCATGAGGTTGGTACCCTACTCACTGTGTGGTTGTTGCTGTATGACTGTCTGTCTGTCTGTTCCTCTCTGAATTCTTCTCTGTCGTTCACTATCTCTTTCTCTTTTTGTCTTTATCCTCTCTTAGGATTGAGGAGGAGTTAGGGGACCAGGCTCGCTTCGCAGGGCACAACTTCCGGAACCCTGCCGCCCTCTAAGATTCCTTTGGGCTGACAGACACTGACACAGAATCACAGACATACATCACATCACTGCAGGGCACAGACGGACTGACATAGATGGACAGACACAGATGTACACAGACAGATATATGTAAATACATACAATGAATCCTTCAGTCAGACAGACAGACAGACAGACAGACAGACAGACAGACAGACAGACAGACAGACAGACAGACAGACAGACAGACAGACAGACAGACAGACAGACAGACAGACAGACAGACAGACAGACAGACAGACAGACAGACAGACAGACAGACAGACAGACAGACAGACAGACAGACGCACTGAGAAACACATTCATATGAATTAGCCTTTATATCACTTATAACGCACTGATGTATTGGTGGTTATATGTTTAATCTGATGATAAGTTGGAGGCTGGTGCAGAATGCAAACGGACTGATTGGTTTTAAACAAGACATGAGTGTGTTGCACAAAGCAGTGTTTCTCTCTCAAAACATGCATGCAAATTCCTCTACCTGTTCCCTCGTTCTTTTGCATCCCTCTCTTTTCTCCTCCCCTTTACTTCAAAGCGTTTTCCCATCTCAATATCCTCAATTGCCCAACCCTTCCCCTTTCCTCCCCTCCTTCCACCTTTCAGTTACCACTTACATCTAAAAGCCTGCAACATAATTGTCTGTTACCACTTACATCTAAACGCTTACCACAGAAACCATCCAATCAATAAAGATATGAACACTTATGAAGTAAACATCAGCCACAATTGTGTCTGCGTGTTTTGTATGGGATATTTTTAACTTTATATCATTAATAATGAAGGCTCTACTTTAGGCTGGCTATAGGCTATATTGGCTACTGCATCTTCTCTATGCCACTACTTTCACATGGGGCACAATCAATAGGATGGAACGTTTAGAACTTTACAGGTGGAAATGCGGGGAGGCAGGTATCCTAGAGCGTTGGGCCAGTAACTGAAAGGTTGCTAGATCGAATCCCCGAGCTGCCAAGGTAAAACATCTGTCGTTGTTCCCCTGAACAAGGCAGTTAACCCACTCTTCCTAGGCCGTCATTGTAAATAAGAATTTGTTCTTAACTGACTTGCCTTGTTAAATAAAAAAATGCATTGGGCTGTCACATTGACCCGTTCTTAATTAAATAGATGATTTTGTTCGTATATCTGAAAGCTCTGTAAAATTGCATCCTCCTAAATAAACCCCTGGCGTGGCTGACACGTGTAATGCGACCTGTATGCAGTGACAAGCTGCATCATATTAACAATGTATCAACTGTAGCTACACTGTTATATAAATTGTTGCAGGTATATCAATTGCATGTTCTAAATGTAGCAGTAGAGGGAGCGCGAGACTTGGCCTTTTTATGTGACGGCGCGCAAGCGCAGTAGATCGCTCCTCCACATGGTTACTATGGTTACTACACAATAGGAGACGGGACAGGGGGCTGTGCAAATGGGGGGAAGAAAAAACGAAAGGAGAGAGTAGGGAGGTGGTTTGCAGAACCGCTTGACTGGACACACTGTAGCTCCCCCGACCCTGTGCAGAGTAAAAGAGAGAGGTAGAGGGAGAGAGGGAGAAGGAGAGAGGGAGAGGGAGAGAGAGGTGGAAGGAGAAGAAACGGGGTAGGCCTCGGCCTAGGTTTTAGGGGAAAGGGTTATACACTCAAAGAAGAACCCTGTTCTAGGCATGAATAGAATGGACACGGAAACTTTGAGAATGCACTATTATCTAGGCTATAATGGCATGATGCTGTTTGACTACACGTTGGGCTGCATGCTGTAGCCATGTGCCTATCAATACAATGATGGGGAGAAGTTATAGAACAAAGGGACTGAAGGTAAGATTCTGTAACTTGAGAGTTATTGTGTGTATAAAGGATCCATGCAAAGTAGCCTATAGTGGGCTACGGCACAGTTAAGGTGATCCTACATTGGAGTGGGGGAAGATAAAATTGAAAAAGGGACTTCTCTCCTTCCCTCCCCTCCCTCTTCTGAGTGTTGGCCCTCTCTGCGCCTCTTCCTTCGCCCTGCCTCCCTTTCTTCTCGCTCCCCCATTCCTTAAGAATATGCAAATCACGCCCTCCTCGTCCTCTCTTTCTCTCTCCCTCGAAGTGCATCCCTTGCTCGCCCTCAGTAGATTTTGTGACTGTACCGACAGCAAAAAAGTGCAAGTCGTCTTGACGGAGGAAGGGGGAGAAAGAGACGGGGGAGAAGGGGGTGGGGAAGAGGCAAACGTACGCATCAATACAGTCTTCAGCGGCACCCCGTTTTTTCCTGCAACGATTTGGGAAGGAGAGAGAAAATTCTGCATTATTTGCGGAACCGTAGGAATATGATCCAGCAGCCTCTGTTTATAGCTGCGCGTGCTGCTCCTATGTCTGTATGTCAACGTACAGTATAAACCGAGAGAGACGGTTAAAGAAAGGCATCGCTGGATATCATAGGTAAGGAGAAGGGAAAATGGATGCTTATATATTTTTGCTATTCTTGTTGGCCACGTTTGTGTCTTCCCCCCCTTTCTTTGTGCGTTAATAATCATGCGTTATGTGTAATTCATGCCCGGGTAAAATGTGTGTTAGGTTACAACGCACAACAGACGCACTCACATTCCAACGAGAAAAGGCGTCTCGGGGAGTCGGTAAAGAATGCCATTCGCCGTTCTATTCCGAATTATTTTTTCAAGACATGGACAAAAAAAACAGTACGCTATGGGAGAAACACAACAGGAATAGACACAGGACCCATTCTATTCTGCATTATCAGTGTTAGCCAATATGTGCTATTACACAGCGTCTACATCGTCGGTCTAGTCTATTCCGATGTAGCTCGCTTGTTGTCCAGAATAGCAGAGCCGGTCGCGCATCTGCATGTGTATCAATAACAGTAGCGGGAGAAGAAAGAAAGAGAACCGTTGCGGTGCCTGCTTGTCGGTGTCTGTCGGTGATGTGAGCTGTGTAACTGCATACTTACACGGGCTAAAGACATGCTGCGATGAATCACATGTTTCATTTTAATGCATTCATGTGTGTGAGAGAGAAACAGTTCATGTGCACATATGTGTGTGTCTGTGTTTGACCATTGCTGTACATTGTGGGATTATTATAAGCTATGGTAAATGCTGTGTTTGCTTTTAGTGTTGATGGACCACAGCCAGGGACCAGCAAATGAATCCATGAAGAGTAGCAGCCCAGCCACCTGTGACTAAGATATACACTGACTGTATACAGTATCTGTGTGTCATTGGGATCCATAGCCTCCCTCCTCTGCTTTACATTGGGCCCATAGGCTACACTCCCCAAATACTGATTCTATAGCACAAGTGATGGCTCAATGGTTATCATTCTCTAACTACTGCAATATAGTAGACAGCAAGTCTATGGGAAAAGTCACTATAGCGCTATGCACATTTCACATGTAAAGGAGG
>NC_138295.1:72870000-72875000 GCF_965601325.2 Salmo salar | reverse complement strand
TGTGTGTGAATCTGTAACTAACAGCTGTAACTGTTAATATACAGTGTGTGTGTGTGTGTGAATCTGTAACTAACAGCTGTAACTGTTAATATACAGTGTGTGTGTGTGTGTGTGAATCTGTAACTAACAGCTGTAACTGTTAATATACAGTGTGTGTGTGTGTGAATCTGTAACTAACAGCTGTAACTGTTAATATACAGTGTGTGTGTGTGTGTGTGTGTGTGTGTGTGTGTGTGTGTGTGTGTGTGTGAATCTGTAACTAACAGCTGTAACTGTTAATATACAGTGTGTGTGTGTGTGTGTGGTGAATCTGTAACTAACAGCTGTAACTGTTAATATACAGTGTGTGTGTGTGTGTGTGTGTGTGTGTGAATCTGTAACTAACAGCTGTAACTGTTAATATACAGTGTGTGTGTGTGTGTGTGAATCTGTAACTAACAGCTGTAACTGTTAATATACAGTGTGTGTGTGTGTGTGTGTGTGTGTGTGTGTGTGTGTGTGTGTGTGTGTGTGTGTGAATCTGTAACTAACTGCTGTAACTGTTAATATACAGTGTGTGTGTGTGTGTGTGTGTGTGTGTGTGGAATCTGTAACTAACAGCTGTAACTGTTAATATACAGTGTGTGTGTGTGTGTGTGTGTGTGTGTGTGTGTGTGTGTGTGTGTGTGTGTGTGTGTGTGTGTGTGTGTGTGTGTGTGTGTGTGTGTGTGTGTGTGTGTGTGTGTGTTGTGTGTGTGTGTGTGTGAATCTGTAACTAACAGCTGTAACTGTTAGTATACAGTGTGTGTGTGTGTGTGTGTGTGTGTGTGTGTGTGTGTGTGTGTGTGTGTGTGTGTGTGTGTGTGTGTGTGTGTGTGTGTGTGTGTGTGTGTGTGTGTGAATCTGTAACTAACAGCTGTAACTGTTAATATACAGTGTGTGTGTGTGTGTGTGTGTGAATCTGTAACTAACAGCTGTAACTGTTAATATACAGTGTGTGTGTGTGTGTGTGTGTGTGTGTGTGTGTGTGTGTGTGTGTGTGTGTGTGTGTGAATCTGTAACTAACAGCTGTAACTGTTAATATACAGTGTGTGTGTGTGTGTGTGTGTGAATCTGTAACTAACAGCTGTAACTGTTAATATACAGTGTGTGTGTGTGTGTGTGTGTGAATCTGTAACTAACAGCTGTAACTGTTAATATACAGTGTGTGTGTGTGTGTGTGTGGAATCTGTAACTAACAGCTGTAACTGTTAATATACAGTGTGTGTGTGTGTGTGTGTGTGAATCTGTAACTAACAGCTGTAACTGTTAATATACAGTGTGTGTGTGTGTGTGTGTGTGTGTGAATCTGTAACTAACAGCTGTAACTGTTAATATACAGTGTGTGTGTGTGTGTGGATCTGTAACTAACTGCTGTAACTGTTAATATACAGTGTGTGTGTGTGTGAATCTGTAACTAACAGCTGTAACTGTTAATATACAGTGTGTGTGTGTGTGTGTGTGTGTGTGTGTGTGTGTGTGTGTGTGTGTGTGTGTGTGTGTGTGTGTGTGTGTGTGTGTGAATCTGTAACTAACAGCTGTAACTGTTAATATACAGTGTGTGTGTGTGTGTGTGTGTGTGTGTGTGTGTGAATCTGTAACTAACAGCTGTAACTGTTAGTATACAGTGTGTGTGTGTGTGTGAATCTGTAACTAACAGCTGTAACTGTTAGTATACAGTGTGTGTGTGAATCTGTAACTAACAGCTGTAACTGTTAATATACAGTGTGTGTGTGTGTGTGTGTGTGTGTGTGTGTGTGTGTGTGTGTGTGTGTGTGTGTGTGTGTGAATCTGTAACTAACTGCTGTAACTGTTAATATACAGTGTGTGTGTGTGTGTGAATCTGTAACTACAGCTGTAACTGTTAATATACAGTGTGTGTGTGTGTGAATCTGTAACTAACAGCTGTAACTGTTAATATACAGTGTGTGTGTGTGTGTGTGAATCTGTAACTAACAGCTGTAACTGTTAATATACGTGTGTGTGTGTGTGTGTGTGTGTGTGTGTGTGTGTGTGTGTGTGTGTGTGTGTGTGTGTGTGTGTGTGTGTGTGTGTGTGTGTGTGTGTGTGAATCTGTAACTAACAGCTGTAACTGTTAATATACAGTGTGTGTGTGTGTGTGTGAATCTGTAACTAACAGCTGTAACTGTTAATATACAGTGTGTGTGTGTGTGTGTGTGAATCTGTAACTAACAGCTGTAACTGTTAATATACAGTGTGTGTGTGTGTGTGTGAATCTGTAACTAACAGCTGTAACTGTTAATATACAGTGTGTGTGTGTGTGTGTGTGTGTGAATCTGTAACTAACAGCTGTAACTGTTAATATACAGTGTGTGTGTGTGTGTGTGTGTGTGTGAATCTGTAACTAACAGCTGTAACTGTTAATATACAGTGTGTGTGTGTGTGTGTGTGAATCTGTAACTAACAGCTGTAACTGTTAATATACAGTGTGTGTGTGTGTGTGTGAATCTGTAACTAACAGCTGTAACTGTTAATATACAGTGTGTGTGTGTGTGTGTGTGTGTGTGTGTGTGTGTGTGTGTGTGTGTGTGTGTGTGTGTGTGTGTGTGTGAATCTGTAACTAACAGCTGTAACTGTTAATATACAGTGTGTGTGTGTGTGTGAATCTGTAACTAACAGCTGTAACTGTTAATATACAGTGTGTGTGTGTGTGTGTGAATCTGTAACTAACAGCTGTAACTGTTAATATACAGTCGTGTGTGTGTGTGTGTGTGTGTGTGTGTGTGTGTGTGTGTGTGTGTGTGTGTGTGTGTGTGTGTGTGTGTGTGTGTGTGTGTGTGAATCTGTAACTAACAGCTGTAACTGTTAATATACAGTGTGTGTGTGTGTGTGAATCTGTAACTAACAGCTGTAACTGTTAATATACAGTGTGTGTGTGTGTGTGTGTGTGAATCTGTAACTAACAGCTGTAACTGTTAGTATACTGTGTGTGTTTGTGTGTGTGTGAATCTGTAACTAACAGCTGTAACTGTTAATATACAGTGTGTGTGTGTGTGTGTGTGTGTGTGTGTGTGTGTGTGTGTGTGTGAATCTGTAACTAACAGCTGTAACTGTTAGTATACAGTGTGTGTGTGTGTGTGTGTGTGAGTGAGTCTGTAACTAACAGCTGTAACTGTTAGTATACAGTGTGTGTGTGTGTGTGTGTGTGTGTGTGTGTGTGTGTGTGTGTGTGTGTGTGTGTGTGTGTGTAATGTGTGACTGTGTAGTGTGTGTGTGTGTGTGTGTGTGTGAATCTGTAACTAACAGCTGTAACTGTTAATATACAGTGTGTGTGTGTGTGTGTGTGTGTGTGTGTGGTGTGTGTGTGTGTGTGTGTGTGTGTGTGTGTGTGTGTGTGTGTGTGTGTGTGTGTGTGTGTGTGTGTGTGTGTGTGAATCTGTAACTAACAGCTGTAACTGTTAATATACAGTGTGTGTGTGTGTGTGAATCTGTAACTAACAGCTGTAACTGTTAATATACTGTGTGTGTGTGTGTGTGTGTGTGAATCTGTAACTAACAGCTGTAACTGTTAATATACAGTGTGTGTGTGTGTGTGTGAGTGAGAATCTGTAACTAGCAGCTGTAACTGTTAGTATACAGTGTGTGTGTGTGTGTGTGTGTGTGTGTGTGTGTGTGTGTGTGTGTGTGTGAATCTGTAACTAACAGTGTGTAACTGTTAGTATACGTGTGTGTGTGTGTGTGTGTGTGTGTGAATCTGTAACTAACAGCTGTAACTGTTAGTATACAGTGTGTGTGTGTGTGTGTGTGTGTGTGTGAATCTGTAACTAACAGCTGTAACTGTTATGTGTGTGTGTGTGTGTGTGTGTGTGTGTGTGTGTGTGTGTGTGTGTGTGTGTGTGTGTGAATCTGTAACTAACAGCTGTAACTGTTAATATACAGTGTGTGTGTGTGTGTGTGTGAATCTGTAACTAACAGCTGTAACTGTTAATATACAGTGTGTGTGTGTGTGAATCTGTAACTAACAGCTGTAACTGTTAATATACAGTGTGTGTGTGTGTGTGTGTGAATCTGTAACTAACAGCTGTAACTGTTAATATACAGTGTGTGTGTGTGTGTGTGTGTGTGAGAATCTGTAACTAACAGCTGTAACTGTTAATATACAGTGTGTGTGTGTGTGTGTGTGTGTGTGTGTGTGTGTGTGTGTGTGTGTGTGTGTGTGTGTGTGTGAATCTGTAACTAACAGCTGTAACTGTTAATATACAGTGTGTGTGTGTGTGTGTGTGAATCTGTAACTAACAGCTGTAACTGTTAATATACAGTGTGTGTGTGTGTGTGTGTGTGTGTGTGTGTGTGTGTGTGTTGTGTGTGTGTGTGTGTGTGTGTGTGAATCTGTAACTAACAGCTGTAACTGTTAGTATACAGTGTGTGTGTGTGTGTGTGTGTGTGTGTGAATCTGTAACTAACAGCTGTAACTGTTAATATACAGTGTGTGTGTGTGTGTGTGTGTGTGAGAATCTGTAACTAACTGCTGTAACTGTTAATATACAGTGTGTGTGTGTGTGTGTGTGTGTGTGTGAGAATCTGTAACTAACAGCTGTAACTGTTAATATACAGTGTGTGTGTGTGTGTGTGTGTGTGTGTGTGCTGTAACTGTTAGTATACGTGTGTGTGTGTGTGTGTGTGTGTGTGTGAATCTGTAACTAACAGCTGTAACTGTTAATATACAGTGTGTGTGTGTGTGTGTGTGTGTGTGTGTGTGTGTGTGTGTGTGTGTGTGTGTGTGTGTGTGTGTGTGTGTGTGTGTGTGAATCTGTAACTAACAGCTGTAACTGTTAGTACACAGTGTGTGTGTGTGTGTGTGTGTGTGTGTGTGTGTGTGTGTGTGTGTGTGTGTGTGTGTGTGTGTGTATGTGTGTGTGTGTGTGTGTGTGTGTGTGAATCTGTAACTAACAGCTGTAACTGTTAATATACAGTGTGTGTGTGTGTCTGTGAATCTGTAACTAACAGCTGTAACTGTTAAT
>NC_138295.1:72675000-72867500 GCF_965601325.2 Salmo salar | reverse complement strand
TGTGTGTGTGTGTGTGTGTGTGTGTGTGTGTGTGTGTGTGTGTGTGTGAATCTGTAACGTACAGCTGTAACTGTTAATATACAGTGTGTGTGTGTGTGTGTGTAAATCTGTAACTAACAGCTGTAACTGTTAATATACAGTGTGTGTGTGTGTGTGTGTGTGTGTGTGTGTGTGGAATCTGTAACTAACAGCTGTAACTGTTAGTATACAGTGTGTGTGTGTGTGTGTGTGTGTGTGTGTGTGTGTGTGTGTGTGTGTGTGTGTGTGAATCTGTAACTAACAGCTGTAACTGTTAATATACAGTGTGTGTGTGTGTGTGTGTGTGAATCTGTCACTAACAGCTGTAACTGTTAATATACAGTGTGTGTGTGTGTGTGTGTGTGTGTGTGTGTGTGTGTGTGTGTGTGTGTGTGTGTGTGTGTGTGTGTGTGTGTGTGTGTGTGTGTGTGTGTGTGTGTGTGTGTGTGTGTGTGTGTGTGTGTGTGAATCTGTAACTAACAGCTGTAACTGTTAATATACAGTGTGTGAGTGTATGAATAAGTCAACATATGCAGTATGCACTAATAATTCATATATGTAGTAGTGGTGCCACAATCAGATTTACTGTACCTGTGATAATTCAAACACACACACACACACACACACACACACACACACACACACACACACACACACACACACACACACACACACACACCACACACACACACACACACACACACAGCACACCCCTGAATCTGTGTGTTTGCTGCTCGATGGGTTGAACACAAGGGCCTCCATTGGCAGTGCTAACTACCTGGATAAATATATCCCTTCATTTCACCCAGTGTGTCACTGTTCTATTTATATCCTCATTCAGTATACATGAGCTTGACTGGGTGAATGGGTGAATGAGTTGGACATGTAAAACCTGTGTCATATTTCATAGTCTACTACCCTAATGAACGAAGGG
Source organism: Salmo salar (assembly GCF_965601325.2). NCBI lineage: Eukaryota > Metazoa > Chordata > Actinopteri > Salmoniformes > Salmonidae > Salmo > Salmo salar. The sequence continues at coordinate 72,866,548 of NC_138295.1, read as the reverse complement.
GTGAATGAGTTGGACATGTAAAACCTGTGTCATATTTCATAGTCTACTACCCTAATGAATGAAGGGGTGAATGAGTTGGACATGTAAAACCTGTGTCATATTTCATAGTCTACTACCCTAATGAATGAAGGGGTGAATAGTTGGACATGTAAAACCTGTGTCATATTTCATAGTCTACTACCCTAATGAATGAAGGGGTGAATGAGTTGGACATGTAAAACCTGTGTCATATTTCATAGTCTACTACCCTAATGAATGAAGGGGTGAATAGTTGGACATGTAAAACCTGTGTCATATTTCATAGTCTACTACCCTAATGAATGAAGGGGTGAATAGTTGGACATGTAAAACCTGTGTCATATTTCATAGTCTACTACCCTAATGAATGAAGGGGTGAATAGTTGGACATGTAAAACCTGTGTCATATTTCATAGTCTACTACCCTAATGAATGAAGGGGTGAATAGTTGGACATATATGTTGCATGTCATGGTCAATTACCTGTATCTATTAGTGATGGGGGGCAAATCAGTTACATATTGGGATATTATTTTTGACTATATATTGTATAGCATCGTTTTGACAATATTGCAATATTATTTTCCCATGACTGATCAAAACTCGCTTTCTCATGGTCTGTTGTCTGAGCAATATTTTTGGAACATCAAATCGCAATAAAACAACAATGTCGATGCGCAAAACATTGAATCGTGAGAATCGCAATACATATCGTATCAGCACATAAGTATCATGATAATATCGTATCGTGAGGTCCCTGGTAATTCTCAGCCCTAGAATCTATGAATGAATGAATTATCAGACTGTTAACTCCGTGCAGGTTTGGGTCTGGGGCTGGGCTCTTTTTAACCCCGTGCAGGTTTGGGTCTGGGGCTGGGCTCTTTTTAACCCCGTGCAGGTTTGGGTCTGGGGCTGGGCTCTTTTTAACCCCGTGCAGGTTTGGGTCTGGGGCTGGGCTCTTTTTAACCCCGTGCAGGTTTGGGTCTGGGGCTGGGCTCTTTTTAACTCCGTGCAGGTTTGGGGCTGGGGCTGGGCTCTTTTTAACTCCGTGCAGGTTTGGGGCTGGGGCTGGGCTCTTTTTAACCCCGTGCAGGTTTGGGTCTGGGGCTGGGCTCTTTTTAACCCCGTGCAGGTTTGGGTCTGGGTCTGGGCTCTTTTTAACTCCGTGCAGGTTTGGGTCTGGGTCTGGGCTCTTTTTAACTCCGTGCAGGTTTGGGTCTGGGGCTGGGCTCTTTTTAACCCCGTGCAGGTTTGGGGCTGGGCTCTTTTTAACCCTGTGCAGCTTTGGGTCTGGGGCTGGGCTCCTGTAGGGTAGGTAAGGAGCTAATGTTGTTCTGGTATAGCCCCGCTGGTTACCTGAGGCTCAGTATTGAATAGAGATGGCTATAACAGCTTAAACTCTTTCTGACCTAGGCTTAAACAACACCTTAGTGGATTCTGAACTCAAACACACATCCAATTGCTTTGGGAAGGTGCTGTACAGTATCCAAATACGAATGTTCATCAGCATAAGGGAATAATCTGTGCACACAATATTTTCATCCAAATGTGTTTATTGTGATACACGACAGTATCTATACATCTGTGTACAGATTCCATGTCCTTAAAGGAAAACCACCCAAAACTATATTTCGGTATTTTTTTCATTTAGTCCATTGTTGATGTAGGCAGTATGAATGAAAATGCATCATACCGGCTGTATCTCTGGTTTTTAAAGTTATATATCTTGAAAACTTGATTTCTGACGTGCAAAACATTTTGGGACTATATCAACAATGGACTAATGAAACAAATACCAACAAATTGTTTTTGAGTGGAGTTTTCCTTTAACTGTGATTCTTCTGAATGAACTGATCTGCGGTGTATTACTCATCAATGCATCCATTCAGTATTGAAGTGTGATATGAGTCAGATATCGGTTTTCCTGTAGCATCGCTGTGTTGAGGATCCTCGACTTGTACCTGCACTCAAAGCCATGCCTAGTTAATCAGTCCACCATTGCAATGAATTCCCTATAACTGTAGTTGTAATGTTGATGTTATTGTTCGATATTGATTGTTCAAAATGTATCCTTCGATATGTGAACAGCATTAGTTATTATGATTGATGGTGCACTGTAACGTGTCCTGTAAAATAAGAGTGTTGTTTTATGGTTGTTGTATCATTGTATTTTATTTGTATGGGGTTTTCTGATGCTACCTAATTCAATGGGACTGGCCTGGTTAGGTAGAGAATTCATCATTGTGGTGTTTTTTCCAGGTTGTAGAAGCTCAGATGGTGGTGAGGTGATTTTCAGTCCTACGGAGAAAGACAAGGACACCACTTCATTCACCGCTATGGCCTGTGGGGAGGGATGGACATCATAAAAGAGTAACGATGAAAACTCGAACTCACAAAGAATCGGTATGAAGTGTTTCAATGGCTTCCTTCATCTCAACCTTGTTCAGCTGTGTAGCTGAGTGTGCATGTGTGGGTCAGATTGCAGATGTGTTTATTGTTAATATGTGGTATTATATTGCACAGAGATGAATTGGGATGTTATATTTGACATCATTTAACATGAATAAGACTTTTGAAGTTAAGATATTCTGTGTGTATATTCTTCTGTATATTCTGTGTGTTTCTGTGTATATTTGGTGTGTATATTCTGTGTGTTTCTGTGTGTATATTCAGTGTGTTTCTGTGTGTATATTCGGTGTGTATATTCTGTGTGTATATTCAGTGTGTTTCTGTGTGTATATTCAGTGTGTTTCTGTGTGTATATTCGGTGTGTATATTCTGTGTGTATGTTCTGTGTGGACATTGATGTCATAATTATTCCTCTCTCTGTTCTCTTCTCTCCTCCTCGTTCTTGCTGCCTTCTACCCTCCCAATTCCTCTTCTCCTCTCTCCTTTCCCTCCTCATGCTCTTACCTCCCCCACCCATTACTGATCCTCTCTCCTTTCCCTCCTCATGCTCTTACCTCCCCCACCCATTACTGATCCTCTCTCCTTTCCCTCCTCATGCTCTTACCTCCCCCACCCATTACTGATCCTCTCTCCTTTCCCTCCTCATGCTCTTACCTTCCCCACCCATTACTGATCCTCTCTCCTTTTCCTCCTCATGCTCTTACCTCCCCCACCCATTACTGATCCTCTCTCCTTTCCCTCCTCATGCTCTTACCTCCCCCACCCATTACTGATCCTCTCTCCTTTCCCTCCTCATGCTCTTACCTCCCCCACCCATTACTGATCCTCTCTCCTTTCCCTCCTCATGCTCTTACCTCCCCCACCCATTACTGATCCTCTCTCCTTTTCCTCCTCATGCTCTTACCTCCCCCACCCATTACTGATCCTCTCTCCTTTCCCTCCTCATGCTCTTACCTCCCCCACCCATTACTGATCCTCTCTCCTTTCTCCTTCATTCCTGCCCCCTCCATATTTCATCATCCTTCGTTCCCCCTTACCCTTCCCTGATCCCCTCTCCCCTCCTTTCTTCCCCCTCTATCCCTCACTTTTTTATTTCCCCCTCTCCCCTCCTCCTCCTTGGTTTTGTCCTCTACTGTTCTCTTTACTTATTGTTTTGACACCCTTACCTCCCTCTACCCCCTCGACCCCCCTTTACCTCTCTCTACCCCCTCGACCCCCCTTTACCTCCCTCGACCCCCCTTTACCCACCTCCACCCCCCTTTACCCACCTCTACCCCCCTTTACCCCCCTTTACCCCTCATGTTCCTCCTCTCACCTCTCCTCCTCTTTTTGCCCCTTCCACCCCTGGCGGTTCAGATGCCAATGCGCAGTGGGCGGAGGCGTGGGGGAAGCAACGAGGAGAGGAGGGGTAGACGCCCGCATCCCAGCCCTTCTCGTGCAGAACGAAACGACAGGCAGACGGTGAGAGCCTATCATGTTTTATGTCTGTTCTTTCCCGTGTTCTCCCTAAGTAACTCTTGTTATTTTGACCCTCTCCGTCTCTAGTAATGGCAGTCTCTGTCTCCTTATGGCTTTGTTTGTCATGTGGTCTTTCCATCTATATTTGTCTATAGGAAAGTGTGTGTGTGTGTGTGTGTGTGTGTGTGTGTGTGTGTGTGTGTGTGTGTGTGGTGTGTGTGTGTGTGTGTGTGTGTGTGTGTGAGAAGAGACTGATATTGATCTACATGTAAGCCTTAATGAAGCCATGTGTCTTGTGTACCTGTATGAGTCATCACCACCATGGTTGCCTTATACGTCCAATTGTAGTGCCAATCTGGTGTGTTTTATACTGCTTTACCTGCAGTGTCATCTCTCTGTGTGTTTGTCTTTCTTACTTTCAAAAATGATATACATGGCATATTCTGTATCGTAGCAAAGAGCTGCTGGCGAGGAATTGGCTGTCAGTCGCTTCAATCACAGATCGCAAGGCCATGATTCGTCAGAGAGTGAAGGGGAGGAACTTGTGCCTCCACCAAAGAGGCAGAAAGTCCAGGTTAGTGTAACGTGATGTTGAACTGCACCACTAGGTTGAATTAGGATGTTAAAATGTCAACATTTAATTAATATATATTTTCCTCATATTCACTTTATGTCATCAGGATTCTTCCTCTGCCACCAACCCACCGACTTCAACTCATTCAACTGACAGTACTCCCCCCACTATACCGCCCCCACCCTCGGCTCCCAGACAGTCACGTGACAGTGACAACGAGGATGGCCAATCCCAGGGCAGCAGGAGCTCAGTTGTAGGGAGCTTGGCCAATAGCCTGAGCAGTGGGCGGGACATCGACCAGGACAATCGATCTTCCTCCCCGAGTCTCTCTGCCTCCCCTCCAGCCAGTTTAGACTCTGACTCTGATGGTCCAGACTCACCAAAGCAAGGAGAGGGAGAACGGGAGAAAAGGAAAGAGGGAGGAGTGGGGAAGACAGGAGGAGAGGAAAGGAGAGCAGCCAGAGAGGGGAGAGGGGATGAGTCTTGCGGAGATGGTGAAAGGAAGGATGGAGGAATGGAGGACAGCCCTTCTCTGAAGCTGCCATCCTCCATCTCTTCCTCTGCTCCTGTTCCCTCTCTCTGCGGAGCAGGGGATTCAGCCAATGATAGCAATAGTGGCAGGAAGTCCTATTTCTCACAGGACTCCAAGCTGGTGAGCAAGATGGAGTATGGACCGGCCAGCGCTGACACTGTGCACAGTGGCAATCGAATGAACTCCAAAGCTAAAGCGCAGTGCGTGACCAAGGCAACTGTCGCCGGGGGAGACTATCCCCACGGCAACCCCAACATTCCACACCCCCCTCCACCACCCCTTCCTCCTCCACCAGCGCTGAAACCCTTAGAACTAGGGGGGCAGAACCTACCCTCAGAAGTCAAGGTAGAGAGAGAGAAAATGGAGAAAGGTGAGAAACTGATGGACAACAAGACGGCTCCTCCCTCTCTGTTACCCCAAACCAGCCCCTTACCCCCCTCCCAGCCCCCGCCCCACCCCCACCACTACAGCCCCACCGGATGGCAGGGAGGCACAGCAACCGGTTGCCAGGGGAGCTGGGGCTACACCCGTTACTCTGGTAACCACCACTCTCACCAGCCGCAGCACCAACCCCCAGTGCAGCAGCAGCAACTGCCATCCGTCTACAACCCCCCTTCCTCCCGTCATTCATCCTCCTCCCACCCCCCTTACCTCCCCCACCCCCACAAGGAGTACCTCCCCAGGTACGCTTCCGGGGGAGGGGAAAGGGAGAGGGGGGCGGCCGGCGAGAGGGAGAGGGGGGGAGTGAGGGTGGAGTATGGGGGGAGAGAGATAGGTAGAGATTTCTCAGCTAGTAGTGGTGGTAACAGCAGCACTTCTGGTGGGATGGGGGGTCCTAATGGGGTCCAAGGGAGGGAGTTTGGGGGTCAGAACCGGGAGTACCAAGGCCTGGGACCTCAGAGCTCTGGGAGAGACCCCCCCATGGGTCCTGGGGGAAGAGAATTTGGACCAGGGGGGTTCAGAGAAAGAGAGAGGGATAGAGAGAGGGAGAGGGAGGGAGAGAGGGATGTAGGAGGAAGGGAGTTCCCTTTACAGAATCGTAATGAGAATCAGAACAGAGAGTTTGGACCCACCGGTGCTGGGGGAGGAAGGGGGCACCCCAGAGACAAAGAGGGGGGGCGGTGGGGCGAGTTTGGGGGCCAGATGAGAGAGGCGGGGGGCAATGTTAACCCCAATAATAACCCCCTCCCCCTAGGAAACCCCCCAAGCTCGACCAGTGGGTTACCTGCAGCCCCCATGCTAAACCGCGACCCCCCTTCCTCACCCCAAAACAACCCCAGCCACCCTACCCTACCCCCCCACCCACATCCTCAAAGCGCCTCCAAACGAGACTACCCCCCATCGATGGACCAGGGACAGACAAGGCACAATTCCCCCTCTGGACCAGAACACTTCCACAGAGAGTACCCTCCTGGGGCCAAGGACTATCCCCCTGGTGGCCCACCCTCCACCGGCCCAGCCCATGAGTACCCCAGCCCTCCCGGAATGACTCCAAACCTGGGCCGAGACTACCCAGGTGGACCTCAGATCCCCCACCTGCCCCACCCCCACTTTCCAGCCCAGCAGCCCAGAGACAGGGACCGAGAGAGGGACACCAACCAGCGAGAGTCGTCTCTCTACCAAAACCGTGGCGGTCCCCCCCAACCCCCGTCCCTTTCTCCCTCCTCTTCCTCCTCTACTCCTCATGGACACCCTCCGAATGCTCCTTACCCTCCTCCTCCACCTCCTCCCCCTCTCCCCCCTCCCCAAACCTCCCTCGCTCAGCCCCAACCCCCCTCCGGCCTGGGACCCAATCACGTTCGTCCGGCAAATTACCCTTCCTCCAATCAGACTCCTGCAACACCCCTCTCTCCTTTACTAAACCCCTCGACCAATCAGATGGGAGGGTTTCCTTCCTACCCTCCAGGCTCCTCCTCTGGGGCCAACATGTCACTTCCTGGTTCAGGTGTGTCACCTGGCTGTCGGCCCTCACCTTTTCACAGCACTTTGAACAGCCACGCCCCCTTCAGCGGCCCCTACCACCCCAATGGGAACAGTGGGAACAACCTGGTCCCGACTAACAGCAATAGTAACAGTAGCAGTGGCAGCAGCCATACCAACTCTCTCTCTCAGTCCCTCTCACCTCAAAACGCCTCAAAAGGACCCCCACCTCTTAGTAACCCCGGCAACAACAATGGCACTTCGGCCCCTGGCTGTAGCTCCTCGCTTCCTAGAGATGGGCATTCTGATTCGTCCACAGGTCCACCTCCCCCACCTGTCATCAAGGAGGAACCAATAGAGGAGAGGGAGGAGAGTGAAAGCCCACCTCCTGTTTTGAGAAGTCCCTCCCCTGAGCCCAAGCCGGTGGACATTCCGATCCACGCCAGCCAATCAGCACGGTGAGATGGGATAGGCGTCATAGCAACAGAAGGGCTCCATCATATGTCACTCTAACAACAAGTCCTAACAACTGATTTATGTGGTTTTATCTCTGTTTTTGTCACTGGCACTTATCATAATATGTCAGCTATTATTTCTAGATAAAGGGGCTGAGAAATGTATTCCTGTCACAGAAGATGTTTTGTAGATAGGCCTAAAGTATATCAAAGACAACAACACCTATCACAGAAGATGTTTTGTAGATCGGTAAAGGGGGATACCTAGTCACCTGTACAATTGAAATGTGTCTTCTGCATTTAACCCAACCTCGTTGAATCAGAGAGGTGCAGGGGGCTGCCACAATCAACATCCACGTCTTGAGCGTCCGGGGAACAGTGGGTTAATAACTGCCTTGTTCAGCGGCAGAACAACAGATTTTTACCTTGTCAGCTCGGGGATTCAATCCCACAACCTTTTGGTTACTGGCCCAACGCTCTAACCACTAGGCTACCTGCCGCCAGTATATCAAAGACAACAACACCTATCACAGAAGACATTGCCAGATAATAAAGATAGTATCATCATATGGGAACAAAATCCGATGCATAAATTGGTTATATTTTGCTGATGTGGTTCTAGGTTCCACAGGGTTCTAGATCGGGGCAGTGGAAACTCCTGCGCCCGCAGCGACGTTCTCTTCGTCCCCCTGGACGGCTCCAAACTGTGGAAGAAGAGGAACGAGGTGATCGAGAGAGCCCGGAGAGAGGTGGAGCAGAGGGCCAGAGACCTGAGGGAGAAAGAGCGGGAACGAGAGAGGGAGAGAGAGAGGGAGCGGGACCTGGAGAGGCATCTACAAGTGAGTATAATGAGGCAGTGAGGGGGAGGTGATGAGCGAGGGAGAGGGAGGCGATGAGGGAGGGAGTGGGACACAATGCTCAATTTCCTTCTCCTTTTTGTCTCTTTAAATGCTCCCTCTCTCCCGTTCCCTCTCTCCCTACAGCAACAGAAGGACAATAACAATGCAAATATACAACGCCAGGGATCCTCTCTCTTCTTCCCCTCCTCCTCCTCCATCCTCCTCGACCCTAACTCCTCTTCTAACCCTGGGTCTCACCCTCAATCTCACCCCCAGCAGCACCACTCCCACCCTCACCCCCACGCTCACCTCCACCCCTCCCACCTCCATCCCTCCCTCTCTCAACACATCCCACACTCCCTCCTCATGCAATCAATGGGGGGTTCAACGGTGGTTGGCCCACAGGGGGCTCTGGGGATCGGGTTAGGAGGGCCGTATCTGGGCCCTGACACCCCGGCACTGCGGACCCTGAGCGAGTATGCCCGGCCCCACGCCATGTCCCCTCTCGGGGCTAGTCGCCAACACCAACACCCGCATGTCCACCATCATGGCCACCCTCATGGCCACCCCCATGTCCACCCCTCCTTCTTCCTCCCCCAGTTCCAGAACCATGCCCTGGCCCACCCACATCACATGCCTGCTGATGCAGCCACAGCGGCAGCCATCTTGGGTTTCCTCTATGGTGGCAGTATGGAGGGAGGGCCAGGGGGGCATGGAGGAGGACATGGGGGGATGGGGGGTGCAGGGTTAGGGGGGATGGGGTTTCCCCATGCAGTGGCAGCCCACCGTGAGCGCATGAAGCCGGGGTTTGAGTTTAAGAGTGAGGACAGGGTGTACCAGCCGGGCACCTTGGGAGATCCTACGGCTCTCGCCCTCGCCCACTCCCACTCGCATGCCCACGCACACGCTCATGCACATGCTCACTCCCTACTGCTGGGGGGAGGGGGTGGAGGTGAGGTGTCCATTTACGGCACCCCCCCTCCCCAGGCTCCTCCACCCCCACCACCGCCCCTCCAGAACCCAGCGTTAGCCCCAGTGAGTCGCCTCCCTAACCCTCCTCCCGCCCCTCAGTCCCTCTCCAACCCTCCCCCCTTCTCCCTGCTTCCTCCCTCGCTCCCCTCTCACCCTGCACCTGCACCAGCCCCTCCACCCCCGGCCCCCGCAGCTGCACCTCTGCCCGCTCCTCCTCCACCCTCCTCCAACCCTGTTTCATCCCTCCATCACTCCTTTCCCAGCTCCCTCCCCCCATCTCACCCCCCACCTGCCCCCGCCCCGGTGACCGCCCCTCCTGAGACCTACCCCCCTCCCACTCGCTCCCCCACCACCTCTGAGAGAGAGAGGAGTGGAGAGAGGGAGAGAGAAAGAGAGCGAGACAGAGCGGGGCTGCCAGCCGGTGGAGAGAGGGGACGAGAGAGGGAGAGGGAGCGAGAGAGAGAAAGAGAAAGAGGGGGAAGCAATGGAAGTGGAGGAAGTGGTGGAAGTGGCGGAGGAGGAACAGGAGGAGGAGAGATTCCGGGGCGTCTTCAGATGTTGAACGTCACGCCTCATCATCACCAGCACTCACACATCCACTCCCACCTGCACCTGCACCAGCAAGACACAGGTACCCACTGCTGCTAACACTACCACAGTTGTGGTCTTGTACTATGATCTACACACTACTATTTAGTGCTCTTTTGAGCTGGGCCTGAGAAAGCTCATCCTGTCTGTTACAGATGTTGATGTTAACGTGGTTGTTGATTCTGTGATTCTTATTAAATACTCCTTGTGTTTCCTGTTACATCATTGGCCCCTAGCGGCGGGCGGGGTGCACCCCCTGATGGACCCGTTGGCGTCGGGGTCTCCCCTGGCCCGCCTGCCCTACCCAGGGGCAACGCTGGGCACCCCCATCCTGGCACACCCCCTCACTGAAAGCGAGGTGCTACGACAACAGCTCTTCGGTGAGGAAAGGCTTGTTTTTTCAGTCAGTTTGTTTATGTTTCTGTCTGTCTGCCTGTCTGTCTGTCTGTGTTCTATCATGAATATGATACCTAACTATCTTTCTGTCACTATCTACCTCACCTGTCTCTCCTCTTCTCCGCTCCTCCTCTCACCTGTCTCTCCACTCCTCCTCTCACCTGTCTCCCCTTCTCCACTCCTCCTCTCACCTGTCTCTCCCTTCTCCGCTCCTCCTCTCACCTGTCTCTCCACTCCTCCTCTCACCTGTCTCTCCCCTTCTCCACTCCTCCTCTCACCTGTCTCTCCCCTTCTCCACTCCTCCTCTCACCTGTCTCTCCACTCCTCCTCTCACCTGTCTCCCCTTCTCCACTCCTCCTCTCACCTCTCTCCCCTTCTCCACTCCTCCTCTCACCTGTCTCTCCCTTCTCCACTCCTCCTCTCACCTCTCTCCCCTTCTCCACTCCTCCTCTCACCTGTCTCTCCACTCCTCCTCTCACCTGTCTCTCCCTTCTCCACTCCTCCTCTCACCTGTCTCTCCACTCCTCCTCTCACCTGTCTCTCCACTCCTCCTCTCACCTGTCTCTCCCCTTCTCCACTCCTCCTCTCACCTGTCTCTCCCTTCTCCACTCCTCCTCTCACCTGTCTCTCCTCTTCTCCACTTCTCCTCTCACCTGTCTCTCCTCTTCTCCACTCCTCCTCTCACCTGTCTCTCCCTTCTCCACTCCTCCTCTCACCTGTCTCTCCCCTTCTCCACTCCTCCTCTCACCCGTCTCTCCTCTTCTCCACTCCTCCTCTCACCCGTTTCTCCTCTTCTCCACTTTTCCTCTCACCTGTCTCTCCTCTTCTCCACTTCTCCTCTCACCTGTCTCTCCTCTTCTCTACTTCTCCTCTCACCTGTCTCTCCTCTTCTCCACTCCTCCTCTCACCTGTCTCTCCTCTTCTCTACTCCTCCTCTCACCTGTCTCTCCTCTTCTCCACTCCTCCTCTCACCCGTCTCTCCCTTCTCCACTAATCTCACCTGTCTCTCATCTTCTCCACTCCTCCTCTCACCTGTCTCTCCCCTTCTCCACTCCTCCTCTCACCTGTCTCTCCTCTTCTCCTCACACCTGTCTCTCCTCTTCTCCACTGCTCCTCTCACCTGTCTCTCCTCTTCTCCACTCCTCCTCTCACCTGTTTTTCCTCTTCTCCACTCCTCCTCTCACCTGTCTTTCCTCTTCTCCACTCCTCCTCTCACCTGTCTCTCCTCTTCTCCTTTCATCTGTCTCTCCTCTTCTCCACTGCTCCTCTCACCTGTCTCTCCTCTTCTCCACTCCTCCTCTCACGTGTCTCTCCTCTTCTCCACTCCTCCTCTCACCTGTCTCTCCTCTTCTCTACTCCTCCTCTCACCTGTCTCTCCTCTTCTCCACTCCTCCTCTCACCCGTCTCTCCCTTCTCCACTAATCTCACCTGTCTCTCATCTTCTCCACTCCTCCTCTCACCTGTCTCTCCCCTTCTCCACTCCTCCTCTCACCTGTCTCTCCTCTTCTCCTCACACCTGTCTCTCCTCTTCTCCACTGCTCCTCTCACCTGTCTCTCCTCTTCTCCACTCCTCCTCTCACGTGTCTCTCCGCTTCTCCACTCCTCCTCTCACCTGTCTTTCCTCTTCTCCACTCCTCCTCTCACCTGTCTCTCCTCTTCTCCTCTCCTCCTCTCACCTGTCTGTCCTGTTCTCCACTCCTCCTCTCACCTGTCTATCTCGTTCTCCACTCCTCCTCTCACCTGTCTCTCCCTTCTCCACTCCTCCTCTCACCTGTCCTCTTCTCCCCTCCTCCCACCTGTCTCTCCTCTTCTCCACTTCTCCTCTCACCTGTCTCTCCTCTTCTCTACTCCTCTCACCTGTCTCTCCTCTTCTCCACTTCTCCTCTCACCTGTCTCTCCCTTCTCCACTAATCTCACCTGTCTCTCCCTTCTCCACTCCTCCTCTTACCTGTCTCTCCTCTTTTCCTCTCACCTGTCTCTCCTCTTCTCCACTGCTCCTCTCACCTGTCTCTCTTCTTCTCCACTCCTCCTCTCACCTGTCTTTCCTCTTCTCCACTTCTCCTCTCACCTGTCTCTCCTCTTCTCCTCTCCTCCTCTCACCTGTCTCTCCCTTCTCCACTCCTCCTCTCACCTGTCTCTCCTCTTTTCCTCTCACCTGTCTCTCCTCTTCTCCACTCCTCCACTCACCTGCCTCTCCTCTTCTCCAATCCTCCTCTCACCTGTCTCTCATCTTCTCCACTCCTCCTCTCACCTGTCTCTCCTCTTCTCCTCCTCTCAACTGTCTCTTCCCTTCTCCACTCCTCCTCTCACGTGTATTTCCTCTTCTCCACTCCTCCTCACCTCTCTCCCTTCTCCTCTCACCTGTCTCTCCTCTTCTCCTCCTCTCAACTGTCTCTTCCCTTCTCCACTCCTCCTCTCACGTGTATTTCCTCTTCTCACTCCTCCTCACCTCTCTCCCTTCTCCTCTCACCTGTCTCTCCTCTTCTCCTCCTCTCATCTGTCTCTCCCTTCTCCACTCCTCTCACCTGTCTCCTCTTCTCCACTCCTCCTCTCTCCTGTCTCTCCTCTTCTCCACTCCTCCTCTCACCTGTCTCTCCTCTTCTCCACTCCTCCTCTCACCTGTCTCTCCTCTTCTCCACTCCTCCTCTCACCTGTCTCTCCCCTTCTCCACTACTCCTCTCACATGTCATTCCTCTTCTCCACTTCTCCTCTCACTTGTCTCTCCTTTTCTCCACTCCTCTCACTTGTCTCTCCCCTTCTCCACTCCTCCTCTCACGTGTCTCTCCTCTTCTGCACTCCTCCTCACCTCTCTCCCTTCTCCACTCCTCCTCTCACCTGTCTCTCCTCTTCTCCACTACTCCTCTCACATGTCATTCCTCTTCTCCACTTCTCCTCTCACTTGTCTCTCCTTTTCTCCACTCCTCTCACTTGTCTCTCCCCTTCTCCACTCCTCCTCTCACCTGTCTCTCCTCTTCTCCACTCCTCCTCTTACCTGTCCTCTTCTCCACACCTCCTCTCACCTGTCTCTCCTCTTCTCCACTCCTCTTCTTACCTGTCTCTCCCTTCTCCACTGCTCCTCTCACGTGTCTCTCCTCTTCTGCACTCCTCCTCACCTCTCTCCCTTCTCCACTCCTCCTCTCACCTGTCTCTCCTCCTCTCATCTCTCTCCTCTTCTCCACTCCTCTCACCTGTCTCTCCACTTCTCCTCTCACCTGTCTCTCCTCTTCTCCACTCCTCTCACCTGTCTCTCCTCTTCTCCACTTCTCCTCTCACCTGTCTCTCCTCTTCTCCACTTCTCCTCTCACCTGTCTCTCCTCTTCTCCACTTCTCCTCTCACCTGTCTTTCCTCTTCTCCACTCCTCCTCACACCTGTCTCTCCTCTTCTCTCACCTGTCTCTCCTCTTCTCCACTTCTCCTCTCACCTGTCTCTCCTCTTCTCCACTCCTCCTCTCACCTGTCACTCCTCTTCTCCACTCCTCCTCTCACCTGTCACTCCTCTTCTCCACTTCTCCTCTCACCTGTCTCTCCTCTTCTCCACTTCTCCTCTCACCTGTCTCTCCTCTTCTCCACTCCTCCTCTCACCTGTCCTCTTCTCCCCTCCTCCCACCTGTCTCTCCTCTTCTCCACTTCTCCTCTCACCTGTCTCTCCTCTTCTCCACTCCTCTCACCTGTCTCTCCTCTTCTCCACTTCTCCTCTCACCTGTCTCTCCTCTTCTCCACTTCTCCTCTCACCTGTCTCTCCTCTTCTCCACTTCTCCTCTCACCTGTCTCTCCTCTTCTCCTCTCCTCCTCTCACCTGTCTCTCCACTTCTCCTCCCACCTGTCTCTCCTCTTCTCCACTCCTCTCACCTGTCTCTCCTCTTCTCCACTTCTCCTCTCACCTGTCTCTCCTCTTCTCCACTTCTCCTCTCACCTGTCTCTCCTCTTCTCCACTTCTCCTCTCCCCTGTCTCTCCTCTTCTCCACTTCTCCTCTCACCTGTCTCTCCTCTTCTCCTCTTCTTTTCTCACCTGTCTCTCCTCTTCTCCACTCCTCCTCTCACCTGTCTCTCCTCTTCTCCACTCCTCCTCTCACCTGTCTCTCCTCTTCTCCACTCCTCCTCTCACCTGTCTCTCCTCTTCTCCACTTCTCCTCTCACCTGTCTCTCCTCTTCTCCACTCCTCCTCTCACCTGTCTCTCCTCTTCTCCACTTCTCCTCTCACCTGTCTCTCCTCTTCTCCCTTTCCTCTTCCCTTTTCTTTCCCCCTCCAGGCGCTCCGTTCCGTGAGCTGCCCCAGCCCTCCTCTCTGACAGGTTCCATGTCAGCGGCCCACCAGCTCCAGGCCATGCAGCAGGCCCAGAGCGCAGAGCTGCAGATCCAGAGACTGGCCCTGGAACAGCAGTGGATCCACCACCACCACTCCCTCACCCAGGACGAGTACTACAGGTAGCCTACTAATGGGACCAGGGGAGCTGGGTGGGGTGTGGGGAGACTGTGTCAGCTGGAGGTGTGTGTGTGTGTGTGTGTGTGTGTGTGTGTGTGTGTGTGTGTGTGTGTGTGTGTGTGTGTGTGTGTGTGTGTGTGTGTGTGTGTGTGTGTGTGTGTGTGTGTGTGTGTGTGTGTGTGCATCATCCCTGACCCTGTCTCTCTTCTCTCTTCCTCAGCCACTTAAAGAAGGAAAGCGACAAGACCCTGTAAGGGAGGAAAAGAGAGGGGGAACAAGCCCACGGATGACAAACCCACAGGAGGAAGAAAGGAGAGAAATATCTGCAAAGGAAGAAGAAAACAACAAAACAGAAGCACTAAAACAATGAAGGAAGCATCATACTGTAGGAACCTGAAGAGAAATGAACGGATTGAGAAACCTGATGAAAAAAGGGAGAGAGAAGTGAAAACGTTGCTCACAGTCTGTGTTGTCTGTACTATACCATAGCCCCAGACTCTGGGCGCATCACAGCGTATGTTGTACGACTCCAGTCAGTTTTGTATTGTGCCCTGTATGGTATACTAGGTGGGAGCAGCAATATAATACAGTACAGTCTGGTGTAAATGACCTTATGCCAGGAAGAATGTGTACATGAGGCTCTCTTTTATGTCATTGCATGTAGCTAGGCGCTTATTGTGAACTGGTTGAACTCCTGGTTCTATTTTTAGTAATCGCCCTCTCTTTCCTAACAGATGGGTGGTGTGTGAGTATGCATGAGATCAGCGATTAAGAAGTGTCATATTATGTTAACGATTAATAGTATTGTTATTATTATTCATGTCTGTTTGTTGATAATTCTATATACATATTATTTGTATTGTTATTTTATTTTATTACATTTTCATGGTATGGCGGTTTCTTTAGTTTTTTATTGTGAAACGAGATGCAAATGAAGGAAAAAGATAAACTACATAATTTTTTTGGGGGAAAATATATGATCTCTGATGTGGTTATGTACAGTATGTTCTCTCCTCTCTCTCTCTACACGAACACGTGCATTTCTGTCTTGGTTTTTATATAAAACACACATAAAGCATACAGTGACAGTCAAAAGTTTGGACACACCTACTCATTCAAGGGTTTTTCTTTATTTGTACTATTTTCTACATTGTAGAATAATAGTGAAGACATCAAAACTATGAAATAACACATGGAATCATGTAGTAACCAAAAAAGTGTTAAACAAATCAAATATATATTTTATATTTGAGATTCTTCAAAGTAGCCACTCTTTGCCTTGATGACAGCTTTGCACACTCATGATATTCTCTCAACCAGCTTCATGAGGTAGTCAACTGGAATGCATTTCAATTAACAGATGTGCCTTGTTAAAAGTTAATTTGTTTGAGCCAATCAGTTGTGTTGTGACAAGGTAGGGGTGGTATATAGAACATAGTCCTATTTGGTAAAAGAACAAGTCCATATTATGGCAATAACAGCTCAAATAAGCAAAGAGAAATGACAGTCCATCATTACTTTAAGACATGAAGGTCAGTCAATACAGAAAATGTAAAGAACTTTGAAAGTTTCTTCAAGTTCAGTTGTAAAAACTATCAAGCGCTATGATGAAACTGGCTCTCCAGTTTGCGCTTAGTGGGACTATCATTTGTTTTTCAACAGGATAATGACCCAAAACACACCTCCAGGCTGTGTAAGAGCTATTTGACCAAGGAGAGTGACGGAGTGCTGCATCAGATGACCTGGCCTCCACAATCACCCGAACTCAACCCAATTAAGATGGTTTGGGATGAGTTGGACCGCAGAGTGAAGGAAAAGCAGCCAACAATTGCTCAGCATATGTGGTTAACTCCTTCAAGACTGTTGGCAACGCATTCCAGATGAAGCTGGTTGAGAGAATGCCAAGAGTGTGCAAAGCTGTCATCAAGGCAAAGGGTGGCTGCTTTGTAGAAATCTAAAATATATTTTGATTTGTTTAACAGTTTTTTGTTACTATGTGATTCCATGTGTTATTTCATAGTTTTTATGTCTTCACTATTATTATTCTACAATGTAGAAAATATAAAACAATAAAGAAAAACCCTTGAATGAGTAAGTGTCCAAACTTTTGACTGGTACTGTATATCGAATTCCTTTCTTCTCCCTCACCGAACTGTCTCACTCCCTTTCTCTCCCTTCTCCTCTCTCCCTCCCTCTCTCCTTCCCTCTCTCCCTCTCCATTCCCCCTCTCTCCCTCCCTCTTGCTCTCTCCTTCCCCCTTCCCCTCTCATCTCTCCCTCTCCCCCTCTCGTCTTACCTTCCCTCGCCCCCTCTCCTCTCTCTCTCCCCTCTCCTCTCCCTATTTCCTCTCTCCTTCCCCTCTCTCTCCCTCCCTCTCTTCTTCCCCCCCCCTCTCTCCTTCCCCTCCCTCTCTCTGGGTGAGTGCAGCTAATAGGAAAAATATGTATGGGATGAGTGTGAGACAAGAACGTTGTGTAGCACCAGTGAGCACCAGCCCTGTACAGCCAACATTCCAGACCACACTGTAAAAGAAAGAAGGAAACTGATAGGAGGAGCTGGAAGCGTGTGATTTACCGATGCTGTTAGAAGCTCAGGGCTGACTGTGTTCTAGGCTAAATGTGACAAATGCCTCTGTGCTGTTTAGAATAAATGCTCCTATAGTTTGTATTAATAATGTTTCAACCACAAAGAGGCAACTTCACCCTCTTCATACATTACATGTGATGGTGTGACTTACGATTCCCTCTTTATACCAAGTGAAGTTAAAACCATACAGTATTTACATGGTAATTGCATATGCAGCTGGACCGTACTATGTTAGCATGCTACAGTCTGACTATTCACATAAAACTGTTTTACTTTGATCTCTATTTACAGATAGGAACTGACAGGGTGGGTCTTTGCCTTATATTCTGTTTATAGTGCTGTATAGTCAGCCATGCTACCATTCAGAAAAGCTACTGTACTCTGTATTAACCATAGGAATAACATGCATTCAACAAGAGTTCATTAGTAGTAAAGAAGTAATCAGAGGTATATTAGTGTCACACAGTGTTTAACTGGCAAGTGCTATTAGCCTTCTCCTGCCCTCATGTTGAGCTGAGATATTCCATGGTAAGTTGGTTGTGTGGTGTTTAAAGTCACCTTAGATAAGTATGTTGGCAGCATTCCGTATTGTAGCATCTACAGGACGATCCTGACATTCCATTCTGATGACATCAGGGAGATATTCTTAGAGCCATCCTTCACCAGGGCGAGTGAGAAGGACAATGTCAAAGACATAGAAATAGGTTGCATAGAATAAATAGATGTCATTTTACATGGCCTGTCCATCATTGCAGCTTGGGTAACACAGAAGTTCTGCCAAACAAATTGTTACAGTGTAATTACCATTTTATCATGTAATTTCTAAGTAAATGGACATTTCTGTGCCAGGCTTCCCTCGGCTTTCAATCAGGCAAGACTTTTTGTCAATGGTGCTGTCTGTTCTACCGGTAAGTGAACTACTTCTGTGATCACAGAGCCATGGACTGACTGACAGGCTGCCTTGTTTATATACTAATTGGAGTCACAGGCGTTTCAATGTTTCTTGTTTTTGCCAATCTGGTGAAGTATTCTCAGTGTCAGTCAAAGGGGGAGGCTCAGGCTGCACGACACTGAAATCTAATAACTACTCCCTTAGTCGTATGAAAACACACATATAAACCCTCACTCATTAACTCACTCATCCACTCACAAGCTGAGAAATATGCTGTCATGTTGCTCCATGTGATTAAGAACACAGACTCACTTGCCCGTGCGCACACACAAAAACACACACACAGAGACCTTTGTGTCTGAGAGAACCCTGAAGGCGACCAACACTACCTCCCAGACTCGCGACAGACACACATACCAGCGACAGACAGACAGACCAGTGAGCTGTGTTGACAGAGAAACCGCCTCACAGATACCAGTGTTTGCATCACGTTGACATGGAGCTGTGCCGGCAGTGTGGAGAAACCTCAGCTGGACAGGAGTCAGACGTCATCTCTGAACAGTCCACCACCTAAAGGACATCCAGCCAACTTGACACAACTGTTGGACACATTGGAGTCAACATGGACCAGCATCCATGTGAAACGCTTTGACACCTTGTAGAGTCCATGCCTGACGAATTGAGGCTGTTCTGAGCGCAAAAGGGGGTGCAACTCAATATTGTACACTCAGTGTATATTCAGTGTGTTAGAACAGTTAAGACATAGTCCTGTGTCTTGGTGAGCATTTAGAATTCACATAGAAGGCCAGGATCACGCAACACTGCCAGAGAAGATAGAAAATAGCAGGTAAAGACACTTTAATACACATTTTATCAACATTTATTTTGTGCCAATCGGAATGTCTGCAAAGGTGAAATCTTCTAGAATACATTTGGGGGTTTTCTGCAGCTGTATAAAAGGTAGAGAACTGGGTCACAGACCTACTGTATGTGGCAAGTTAATGTGCTGACTGACCTGTGTCTTCTTTGCACATAAAAGGGTTATAAGTGAATTGAAATACAATATCAAATCCATTACCTTCACAAAAAAGGTACAAAAATATAAAAAGCAAACCAAACAAAAATAACCATTGTTTTCAAACCACTCACTCGGCATATAGGAGGTCACTGAAAGTAAAATTCCATCTCATCACTACAGATTTAGGCCAACAGTTCATTTTTCAGCGCTAGCAGCTTGGGCTTCAGTTTTCCATCGTCGAGGTTCAGGAAGACTTTCTGCAGAGGTGCTGCCCAGGGCTTTGGGGTAGTTCAGATGGAGGGAGTAGAGTAGCCCAAAAACAACCACGAGAGCGTCTGGCCAGGAGCGGGAGTTAGTCATGACGATCTCATCCTCAAGGACAACGGATACATGGGCCGGTCTGATGGGTATACCACCCACCACCTCATTGTGCTGGCCCACCACTGAGAGAATGGAAACTCCATCCAGAATACCAGGGTTGATGAGTTCTCCCACCTTAATGACAGAGGAAAAAACTAAGTTTAAAAAACACAATACGAAAGAATGCATTGATAATGGTACAGGCTGTAAAACCAGGTGAATACCTCGCCGATTTTGAAGACATCAGAACTATCCTCTCGTAACAACAAAGGGAGACCAGCCAGGACTGCAGAACGGGCCCCGGTGATGTTCTTTTCTCTCTGTGAAGTGAACTAAAGAGAGCACATTTCACAATGTCATTTAGCATTTAAATAATCCAGCAGGTTGAGCTCGTCAACCCCAACATAGGAGTAATCTAATCTGGTTCCAGTCACAGCTAATAGTTGAAGCACATATCCATGTAGCGCATGGGTGGCCAATCTTATGCACAAAAAGCAGGTGTGGCTGCAGGCTTTTGTTCCAACCAAGCAGTAAACAAAGTATTGGTTAAAGATTAGTTGATCAAGTTGAATCAGGTGTGTCACTGCTTGGTTGAAACAAGAGTCTGCAGCCACACCAAGATTGTCCATCCCTGATCAAGTGAATCCCACTGACCTGCTCGTTGCATACTCTCAGGATGCTTGAGAACTTCCTCATGGGTGGTGGACTTCCCCTCCTTCTCCCTGAACAGGGTCAGCAGGCGGGGCGTGTGGTGGTCCAAGGCAGTGTAGAACGTCTGCTGCAGGCTCTGGTTGGGGATTCTCTGAAACTCAGCATGTACCTAAAGCAAAAGACAAAGCACACAGAACATCCCAATTTATGGCAGTCAGGCAAGTTGAGTCTGCCCTGAGAATTTTGTTACTGATAACCATGATTTGTGAGTACAACCAGAAGCCCATGTGACATATATCAAAAAGGTCTGAACTGCAATGGAAATGTAGATTGTTATGAGCACATGAATGGACAAAGAAAACTTTTCTTAGTCTGCTTAACCTGGACTTCGAGGAAGAGTGCTGGCCAGCGTGTTCTGAGATGCTCTACCGCGGGACTGGATTTAACTATTTCTTTGCGTCGGAGAGCAAATGTCTTCTGCGTGTGTTGATTGATGAGTGGCAGGTCTCGGTTTTCTTTCATCAACTCGTGGACCATCTCCAGCCTGTTTCTCTGTCACTTGGGTATGCGATTAAATTGAAGATTGTCCAAGCCATCCTATCAAGAATGTTGTGTTTTTGATCCCTTGTTATTTTCAGCACCGTTTCATGTCTCAGATATGCACAATTGCCCTCTCTCAGAGCAAACTCAACCTCCATCGATAAAGTGGGTATGACAAATACTTCAGGCCACCTGCCTAACCGCTCTGGTGGGGCGTCCTGTAACTCGCTGGCTGAGACTCCGGTTAAACCGAGGTCTGTATCACGTTGTATTCGCAAAACTTTCACCGTAGCCCTAGAAGGCAAGTCTTCAATGGTCTCTAAGTTGTAGAGCTCATTGTTGAAATCAGGGTCTTCATAAAGAAGACTGAAATCAAACTTCAGATGCAGCTTCTCCTTGAGCGTTGACATCAGCTCATTCAGTGAGTCAGGTTGAGAGGCCAGAATCACTTTCTCTATTCTGTTGTGGTTGAGGATAACTTTCAGTTTGATGGCTTCATTTACAAACCCTTCTGTGTCTATTTGGAATGTGAAATCTGAAGAAAAGAAAGGACACAGCGTCACCGGGGCTTAAAGCCACAGACTGAACTATTTCCATATAATTTCCACTAATAAAATGCCCCTTGATTTCGAAGAGTATTACCTAAAATACAGCTAACAACAACCGCGCGACTGTGTTATAATAAATTGTTTGCTGAAAGGGATAGCTATACGCCCACTGACCAACGCTATGGCTTGGTGATATGTGTTGAGAGCTGGTCAGTGAACCCACCTTCAGAAGTGGATACTTGGTCTGGATCTTCTTTGGAATCAGACTCCAGCCTTTGAATGTGTTTTTCAACCTCACTGATCCAGTGTGAATCCTCTTCCTCTTTACACTGTGCTGCTCAGGGGCAACCTGCACCACAGTGATCGTAGCTTCAGCCTGCTGCTGGCAGTCTGACTCTGGAGGGAAGGAGAAACAGTTGCACATGTAGATCTGTTAAAGTTGGAATCCGTTTTGGTAAAACGGCCACATCCGTTTGCGATATTACAACAACAAAGATGTCACTTCAAACAACAAAGAATGTTTTATTCCCTCAGAGAGCATTGCCTGTGTGATAGAACAGCAGTGTATGTAACTACTACTATTTTCGTCTATTACTTTGCTCAGCCTGGTCTCAGACTAGACGTAACATTGTAAAAGTAAATCCTGGATGTTCAAATGAGTATCATATGTTAAAGTTTGGTATGGTTAAATAAGACAGAAGGTTACTTAAGGCAAAAACGAAAGGGGGGTGGTTGGTCAGGTTGAATGGATGGGCGTATAATGGAAAAGTCTAGTAACCCAAAGGTAGCATGTTCTAATCTCATCACAGACAACTTTAGCATTTTAGCAACTTTTCAACTACTTACTACTTTTTTGCTACTTTGCAACTACTTAGCTAACCCCTCCCCTAACCTTAACCATTTAACCTAACTCTTAACCCTAACCCCTATCCTGTCTAACGTTAGCCAGCTAGATAAAATTAGCATTAGCCACCTAGCTAACTTTAGCCAAAACAAATAGGAATTCGTAACGTTTTGCAAATTCATAACATATTGTACATTTAGCAAATTCATAACATCACACGAATTGTAAATGAGTAACATACACAAAATGGATAATGGACATCCACAAATTATTACATACCATATGAAACGTAACAAAATACTAAATGGAACGTTTCGGAATTACGTACAGAATAATATGAAACGTTGAGACCAGGTTGCATTGCTGGATGCTCGTCTCCTCCTTTTCAAAAACAAAACCGGAATAAATGCAGTGGCGCTGCTTCACACTTTGAGGATCTCAGCTCTAAGGCCAGTTCCTGGACTTTACTATAAATGTAGGTTTTGTAACCGGCACTTTCAATGAAGATTCGCCATTGACAAACATTTTGGATCTGAGTAGAAAGCTTGCTAACGTTATTAGATAGACACCCGTGTAGCTACCCCTCCCATGTTGTATGTGGTTAGACGCTACAAACAATTGACTGTATGAAGCTACATATCTCCTTTATGCAACATCAACAGTCCACGAAGACGTTCTTCTCCTCTTCGTACGGAAAACGTCTACCTGGTACTCTGCTATCGTTTTTTCTAAGAACCCAAATATCTCGTCAGCAGCCGCTGTTAATTTATGGTTGAGAAATTCTCTCAACAACTATCTTTTAGACAGTTTTTATTGTTTATTATCTTCCATGCAAAATTAGCATGCACTTCTGCAGAAGATAAACACAGAAGCGCATGCCCCTCTGTGTAGGGCATCACAAATGATTGACTATCGCCCTCTGCTGGAGTGGAATGCGACAGTCTTCTTCTATGATATCATGGCGGTCCGCGAAAACAAACGTTTAAAGTGCATGTCGCCACCTACTGTGCTGGAGAATGCGATCAATCATGGTCTGCCTAATTCTGTACTACCAAACAATAAATCCCTACTAACTTCTACCCCCCCCAAAAAAAACTGCCACACCACCACAACCCATTAAACTTGATCTATATCATGCTGAAACAATCCACCCTTAAGACTATTCAGCATGTCTACAACCATTTCAACAGTAACATCTGTTACTCCCAATAACAACTTTTGCAGCATCCACAATAACCTTCAACTTGGCATTTCTGCTTTCCACAACCTGAGTCGTGTTGATAACCTTACCAATGAAAGCTAACTTTATTCACTATCAAAGTGTCCTTTGACACAGCACATTCATAAGCACAAGATTTCTGAACAGGTCTCGAAACCATGCCAGGTCCAGCAGAAGCACCAGCCCGACATTAGGTCCACTTAGTAAAGTAAGCTCCGTCATGGAAGCTCCACCATGGAAGCTCCATCATTCCACACTGTAGTTCCACTAATCTGTCTTACAGCCTCTGCATACGATACATCATGACTGATTCTATAGCTCTGAGTCTCTCTCTGCACCTGGGATCCACCAAATGCTGCACTATGCGCCCCCCCCCCCCCCCCCCCCCCCCCACACACACAATTACCTTCACATTGTTCTCACATTCACTGTAATCATGTTCCCCACATATTTCTGTCCTTTACACTGAGCAGCTACATGTCCCATTCTTCTGCATTTAAAACACAGCATTGGGGATGGGACAAATTCTCTGACATTGAAACTGATGAATCCTTTCTGTACTTGTCTAGGTAAAACCTTCTCAAACATCAGCAGCACTGATAAGCCTCAATCACTCTGCTTCCTGTCACATTTCTGTAATATCATCTATGGACATAGATATTGGGACTGCAGTGATGATTCCCCTCAACCTAGTATTGGCGCCAGGGACATTACTTCTAATATTCTTCCCATTAAAACCTCTTTGGGCTAGGGGGCAGTATTTTGACGTCCGGATGAAAAGCGTGCCCAAAGTAAACTGCCTGTTACTCTTGCCCAGAGGCTAGGATATGCATATAATTAGATTTGGATAGAAAACACTCTAAAGTTTCTAAAACTGTTAAAATTATGTCTGTGAGTATAACAGAACTGATATGGCAGGCGAAACCCCGAGGACAAACCATCCCCCCCAAAAAATAAATTCAGCCTACCACTGTTTCTAATGGCTTATTATGAGGCTTAATCCTCCCATGTTGCAGTTCCTAGGGCTTCCAACAGTCTTTAGAAAGAGTTTCAGGCTTTGGGAAAATGAGCTAGAATTTGTAGTTTTTCTAGGTGGCTCCCATTTTGGCTGTAATGTTTTCATGCACGTGGATGAGAACGCGTTCTTTGTTGTTTATCGCCGGTAAAGACAATAACGATTCTCCGTATTAAATTGTATAGTTTATTTACGTAAGTTTGATTATAAACGTTGTTTGACTTGTTTAGATAAGTTTATTGGTAACGTTTGGGATTCATTTTGTATGCATTTTGAAGGAGGGAAACCGGTGGATTACTGAATGAAGCGTGCCAGCTAAACTGAGTTTCTATGGATATAAAGGACTTTATCGAACGAAAGGACCATTTGTGATGTTCCTGGGACCTTTTGTAGTGCCAACAGAAGAAGATCTTCAAAGGTAAGGCATTTATTATATTGCTATTTCTGACTTGCTGGTTGAAATGTTTTTCATGTTTTTCATGCTTTTGTATGCAGGGCGCTGTCCTCAGATAATCGCATGGTGTGCTTTCGCCGTAAAGCCTTTTTGAAATCTCACACAGCGGCTTGATTAACAAGAAGTTAAGCTTTATTTTGATGTATAACACTTGTATTTTCATGAATGTTAAATATTTATTTAAATTTCGCGCTCTGCAATTTCCCCGGATGTTGTCGAGGTGTGCCGCTAGCGGGACGCCTAGCCATAACAGGCTTTCCATCAGGCTACCACAAAATATGAACAATCTACCATTTCCTATGAACTGGGCTAATCTGACTTCACCCATCTCTTTCTGTATTGCATTGGTTAGTTGGATAGGGTGTAAATGAGGCCCTGTGGTCTCATCAAACACAATCACCACTTTCCACTCCCACACATTATTACTCTTGCTTCTTACCTTTGCCCTCTTTATGCTTTCTTTACTAGACCATCCACTACTTTCAGTGTCAACTCTATGCTTCCTATGTCTTTCCACTACCGACCATTCCTTGATCTGCATCCTCCCACTCCAGACCATCAGAACTGACACCCATTCTGTTCACATTCCAGCACAACTGTTGCTTCTCCAAAATGTTCTCCATTTCGTCCACACTACTTGCCTCCATCTCGGCTGTCAGACTTCCAAACTTCTCACGCATCAACAACTCATTCACCCAGTTGACTCCACACAGTTCTCCAGGCACGAAGTCATTCAAACAAACCTCAAATCTTGTGCATCACAACACAACCTCCAAGCGAGCGCGTCCTCCTCTAGCTGACCGAACTCCTCTTTGGACGTCCCTACCCCATGGAAATCTTCTTGGGACGTCCCTACCCCATGGAAATCTTCTTGGGACGTCCCTACCCTATGGAAGTTCTTCGTTTCGTGCAACAGGGTCTGTATAACTCAGTATAACTCACCAGTATAACTCACTAAATGATTAGTGTGTAGATGCAGCCATTTGATAGACAGCTCAGAGATATTTCCACTGCCTTTACAGAGAATTAAAAGTGCTTTTATTTAAAGATTGGAGCCTGTGTCCTTTTCCTAACACTTGTATTGATTTCATCAAATAATGGTTGCTGTTCCCAACATGATCCCGCAATGCTGCCAGAGAAGAGAGAAGCTAAAAAAAAGACACTTCAATGAACACATTATCAGCCATTTATTATTTTCAACATTGGTTGAAAGAAGCAGCTCTCATTTCAGGTGGTATATTTAGTTACCATTGAACATAGCGTAACTGTATCATACCAATTCTCTATACATGTAAATACACATTAAATTATTATTCTTTTTTTCCCCTTGGTGCATTTTGGCATTAGGCTCAGAGGTAAGTATGACATTTGGTGTATGGAAGATCTTGCCACATTAAACACAAGGGAACAAACATTCTGAATACTAGGCTGTTTGCAACATCAGGGCAGATGTGACATATTACCATATATGAACAAGACATATTACTCAAGACCAATGCAAGGTTTATATACAGACAGAGAACAGTGGATCACATCATGTCCTCTGTGTCATCCTATAACTAATGAGCAGGGACTCCTGTTGCTCAGAAACACACTAACTGCTCTCTGTAAGAACGTGATATTAATCAGAGAGCAGTGTCCTGAGGAGGGCTATCTCCTGATTCTCCTCTCACATGTCTCTGTCTGCTGTCTGATTCTCTGTTCCCACACAGGGAACAGTCATGTGTTCTCCTCCTTGTAAACCCTCTTCATGTGGCTCCGTATGGTCTGAATCCATTGTGGCATTGGCCACATTCATGACACCTATATGTTTGTGAGCTGTCTGATGCTTCTTTAACATACTTGATGTGGTAAAGCATTTTCTACACACAGGACACATGTATGGCTTCTCCCCTGTGTGAGTCCTCATATGCACTATCAGAGATGTATTCTGGCTGAAACATTTGCCACAATCTTGGCATTGATGTGGTTTCTCCCCTGTGTGGCTCCTCATATGTAAGTTTAGGTGTCCGCGCTGAGTAAATCCTTTGCCACAATCATGACAGTGAAATGGCTTCTCCCCTGTATGACTCCTCAAATGCCTTTTCAGGAAAGTATCCCAAGCAAAATATTTACCACAAATATGACAACACTTTGCTCCGATGTGAGTTTGTAGGTGATCTATCATACTTTCTGTGGACTGACAGAATTTCCCACACACACCACAAACATGTTCTTTATCCTGTGTGTGCGTTTGCACGTGATTTAATAAAGAAGCCATGGAGTCAAATTGCTTTCCACATACCTTACAACTAGGAGCAGCATCCCAGCTTACACTGGGTCTTGAGTGTGATTTTAGATGGTTCAATTTCCTGTCCTTAACACTATGAGAACGCTGTCCTTTTACTGTCTTTGTTCTCTTTGATTTGAGTGGCTTTAACGTTAGACCTGACAGAGGTCCTCCACTCTCCATCCTGTCAATATGTCCTCTGTTTTCACTCTGAGCTGCAGAACACTCTCTATCTACTGCAGAAAAGGGCTGAGACTCTCTGGTTGGTTCTGATACACCATAGTCTTCTACATAAGGTTCTGTTTTGATCTGTTCAGTTGAGGTGCTGGGTAGAGAGTATCTCTCTTCATGTGAGAACTGAGTTGGGTCCTGATAATAGTCACTTGATACACAGCCGTAAGAATTTATAAACTCGTTGAAATTGTTCTCATCCTCCTGACTGGTCCTTGGTTCATTCTGTTCATCTTTCATCCGTGTGGGTTCTGGGTCCTTCTGCCCCAGACTGGGGCTCCACTCCTGCTGTTCATCAGACACGGTGACCGTGAGCTGCTGGAGGTCTGGAGATAATGGGGAGAAAAACTCAAAAACTGACTTGAGGCGTAGCTAGACTTACGATAATTATATTTTTACAGACCTTGGTTTTGTAAATACTCTACCAAATGTATTAAATTGAAAGCTAATCGTAATTCATATGAAATTAACGTTATTAAAACAAACACACACCTGCTCGTCTATGTAACTTGATCTGTGGCTTAGAACGAATATCCAGCATGCTCCGTAGACGCCTGTTCTCCTCCTTTGTGTGAGAAACCTCTTCCTGGTACTCTGCTATCGTTTCTTCAACGACACCAAATATCTCTTCAGCTGCCGCTATTAATTTCTGGTTGAGAAACACTCTCAGGTACTCCATTTTAGACATTTTTTGAGAAGAAACGCTATCTAGCTAGCCAGGTTAGCCAGCTAGCTACCAACGTAAACAAAGTCAACAAGACAAAGAGCGCTGTCAGTCTTTGTGCGTGCACGGTATAATACATTTTGCACTGTCGCCCCCTACTGGAGCGGCAGGCACAGGTCGTCGCGATCCTGCAGGTGGCGCCAGCTGTGCTGCTTTTGAGAAGAGGGCTGATTACAGTTTTTCTCAGTCGCTTTGGTGCATTTTTCACATCATCCCTAACATGTGCAAAATAATAAGTGCATTTCTCAGAACAATTTGTACAAACTGTAATATACAATAGATGTGTTTCTAAAGCTAGTCAGTCACTAAAAATCCTTAGTACATCTCTCAAAAGTAAATATTCATGCCAATGATCATGTCAGTGTCATCAGAATGATAAGTCATTGAGTCATTGTTCACGAACAAGGTCGTCAAAATGTTTAGGCATGTTGTCAATGGAACTGTGTACTTTGATAGTATTATCTGATGTAAACTTCGGCTACAGTTTGGATGACAGTTACTGTATTGAAAATGCACAAGGCTGCACTTCTATGGCGTATATCAATTTCAACAGTACTATTTACATATTACTGTATGTGGGTTATTGACTGAAAGAGACTGGACAACCCAGGGGGCACAAAGGAAAAACAACTAAATTAGAAAGAAACACAGGAAACCACCCCTAAGGCACAACTTTGCCCGCAGCGCTGTTCTAGTGCTGTCTCTACACATCCAGACGTTCCTGTCTGTCGGCCCACATATTCTCATCCACATCACACCGGATATTTTCCCTTCCGATGCAACGTGGAAAGAATCTTTTGGAATGCCTTATCCATCCTCTGCAGGCGTCTACTGTGATGTCCTCACATGCTGCATCCATTGCAGCCAGCAGGGTCATCTGTGTGTGTGGCTGATGATCGTACACCTTCCACCTCCATGCTGAAAAGAACTCCTCAATTGTGTTAAGGAATGGTGAATAAGGTGGGAGGAATTCTATGAGCATCCTCGGGTGGGTCACAAACCATTGCCTTATGATGTTTGATCGATGGAAACTCACATTATCACAAATGACCACATACTTTGGCAAATCCTCTCTAAACAGACCCCTCTCATCATCAGGGATGAGAGCCCTGTAGAGAGTCTCTAAAAAGTTGAATAGATGCTGGGTGTTGTATGGCCCTATAAGGGGGATATGGGTTAGGACACCATGCTCCAAAATAGCAGCACACATGGTGATATTTCCTCCTTGTTGGCCTGGCAAATCCACAGTAGCTCTGTGACCGATGATATTCCGACCCCGCCTTCTGCATTTGGTCAGGTTGAAGTCAGCCTCATCCATGTATACAAAGTCGTGAGAGGGTTCACTTGATTCCAACTCCATTATACGCTATATCCCAGAACACACAGTTGAATTTGTTTTGGTAAGGAAGAGTGACATAAAATGTACATACACTGCTCAAAAAAATAAAGGGAACACTTAAACAACACAATGTAACTCCAAGTCAATCACACTTCAGGGAAATCAAACTGTCCACTTAGGAAACAACACTGATTGACAATAAATTTCACATGCTGTTGTTCAAATGGAATAGACAACAGGTGGAAATTATAGGCAATTATCAAGACACCCCCAATAAAGGAGTGGTTCTGCAGGTGGGGACCACAGACAACTTCTCAGTTCCTATGCTTCCTGGCTGATGTTTTGGTCACTTTTGAATGCTGGCGGTGCTTTCACTCTAGTGGTAGCATGAGACGGAGTCTACAACCCACACAAGTGGCTCAGGTAGTGCAGCTCAACCAGGATGGCACATCAATGCGAGCTGTGGCAAGAAGGTTTGCTGTGTCTGTCAGCGTAGTGTCCAGAGCATGGAGGCGCTACCAGGAGACAGGCCAGTACATCAGGAGACGTGGAGGAGGCCGTAGGAGGGCAACAACCCAGCAGCAGGACCGCTACCTCCGCCTTTGTGCAAGGAGGAGCAGGAGGAGCACTGCCAGAGCCCTGCAAAATGACCTCCAGTAGGCCACAAATGTGCATGTGTCTGCTCAAACGGTCAGAAACAGACTCCATGAGGGTGGTATGAGGGCCCGACGTCCACAGGTGGGGGTTGTGCTTACAGCCCAACACCGTGCAGGACATTTGGCATTTGCCAGAGAACACCAAGATTGGCAAATTCGCCACTGGCGCCCTGTGCTCTTCACAGATGAAAGCAGGTTCACACTGAGCACATGTGACAGACGTGACAGAGTCTGGAGACGCCGTGGAGAACGTTCTGCTGCCTGCAACATCCTCCAGCATGACCGGTTTGGCGGTGGGTCAGTCATGGTGTGGGGTGGCATTTCTTTGGGGGGCCGCACAGCCCTCCATGTGCTCGCCAGAGGTAGCCTGACTGCCATTAGGTACCGAGATGAGATCCTCAGACCCCTTGTGAGACCATATGCTGGTGCGGTTGGCCCTGGGTTCCTCCTAATGCAAGACAATGCTAGACCTCATGTGGCTGGAGTGTGTCAGCAGTTCCTGCAAGAGGAAGGCATTGATGCTATGGACTGGCCCGCCCGTTCCCCAGACCTGAATCCAATTGAGCACATCTGGGACATCATGTCTCGCTCCATCCACCAACGCCACGTTGCGCCACAGACTGTCCAGGAGTTGGCGGATGCTTTAGTCCAGGTCTGGGAGGAGATCCCTCAGGAGACCATCCGCCACCTCATCAGGAGCATGCCCAGGCGTTGTAGGGAAGTCATACAGGCACGTGGAGGCTACACACACTACTGAGCCTCATTTTGACTTGTTTTAAGGACATTACATCAAAGTTGGATCAGCCTGTAGTGTGGTTTTCCACTTTAATTTTGAGTGTGACTCCAAATCCAGACCTCCATGGGTTGATAAATTGGATTTCCATTGATTATTTTTGTGTGATTTTGTTGTCAGCACATTCAACTATGTAAAGAAAAAAGTATTTAATAAGATTATTTCTTTCATTCAGATCTAGGATGTGTTGTTTAAGTGTTCCCTTTATTTTTTTGAGCAGTATATATTGCATGTTCCTTCCACAGCAATGGAAATGTGTGCAGTTTATGCTTACTGTACTATGTATCACTATAAAATGTTGCTGTAAAGTAGTTACATAGATATATGTTTTACCTGTACATACTGGTACCGTAGCTCCTTAACTCTGTCCTCATTCCTTTGGAATGGTACACGGTACAGCTGTTTCATACTCATCTGGTTTCTATGCAGCACCCTGTCGATGGTTGAGATGCTAACCGTATGGATGTTTTCAAAGACATCATTGTCTTCTATAATGGTCCTTTGTATTTCCCTGAGTCTCATGGCATTGTTTGCTCGGACCATGGTGCAAATAGCCTCCTCCTGTTGAGGTGTGAAAAGGCGTCCTCTGCCACCGGTTTGAGGTAATCTTGCAGTCCTATGTGGGGAAAAATGCAGTGATGCATCGCACACTTTCACATAGACAAAAACTATGCGAACACACATTTTACTGTAAAACATACAGGTGGATGCATGTAAGGTGCAGTATGTATCTGTATAGAGTATATTTCTGTATGCTGTGAAATACAAGTGGACTACTGTAATATGAAGCATTGTAGGAAGTATACAGTATACTGCTTATATACAGTAACTGTGCACTGTACATTGGTGGACATACCTGTTCTCTCTTCGAAACGTTTGAACTATTGAGGACACGGTTGATCTCCCAATATTCGGCTGCACCCTTCGAACCGCCTCAGCCATTGTAAGGCCATGATTGACACCATTGTCTACAATAGTGGCCCTTATGTCATTAGATATGCGCCTATGTCCTCTTCTGCCTCTTCCTCTGTTTTGCCTTCCACCATGCATCCTTGCTCCTCTTCTTCCTCCTCTTGGCTGTTGACCCTGTTCGTTTCCTGGTCCATCCATTATTGGAAAATTGCAACTCTGTGTTGTGGTCTGTCTATATACAGTGCCTTGCGAAAGTATTCAGCCCCCTTGAACTTTTCGACCTTTTGCCACATTTCAGGCTTCAAACATAAAGATATAAAACTGTAATTTTTGTGAAGAATCAACAACAAGTGGGACACAATCATGAAGTGGAACGAAATGTATTGGATATTTCAAACTTTTTTAACAAATAAAAAACGGAAAAATTGGGCGTGCAAAATTATTCAGCCCCTTTACTTTCAGTGCAGCAAACTCTCTCCAGAAGTTCAGTGAGGATCTCTGAATGATCCAATGTTGACCTAAATGACTAATGATGATAAATAGAATCCACCTGTGTGTAATCAAGTCTCCGTATAAATGCACCTGCTCTGTGAGTCTCAGAGGTCCGTTTAAAGCGCAGAGAACATCATGAAGAACAAGAAACACACCAGGCAGGTCCGAGATACTGTTGTGGAGAAGTTTAAAGCCGGATTTGGATACAAAAAGATTTCCCAAGCTTTAAACATCCCAAGGAGCACTGTGCAAGCGATAATATTGAAATGGAAGGAGTATCAGACCACTGCAAATCTACGAAGACCCGGCCGTCCCTCTAAACTTTCAGCTCATACAAGGAGAAGACTGATCAGAGATGCAGCCAAGAGGCCCATGATCACTCTGGATGAACTGCAGAGATCTACAGCTGAGGTGGGAGACTGTCCATAGGACAACAATCAGTCGTATACTGCACAAATCCGGCCTTTATGGAAGAGTGGCAAGAAGAAAGCCATTTCTTAAAGATATCCATAAAAAGTGTTGTTTAAAGTTTGCCACTAGCCACCTGGGAGACACACCAAACATGTGGAAGAAGGTGCTCTGGTCAGATGAAACCAAAATCAAACTTTTTGGCAACAATGCAAAACATTATGTTTGGCGTAAAAGCAACACAGCTCATCACCCTGAACACACCATCCCCACTGTCAAACATGGTGGTGGCAGCATCATGGTTTGGGCCTGCTTTTCTTCAGCAGGGGCAGGGAAGATGGTTAAAATTGATGGGAAGATGGATGGAGCCAAATACAGGACCATTCTGGAAGAAAACCTGATGGAGTCTGCAAAAGACCTGAGACTGGGACGGAGATTTGTCTTCCAACAAGACAATGATCCAAAACATAAAGCAAAATCTACAATGGAATGGTTCACAAATAAACATATCCAGGTGTTAGAATGGCCAAGTCAAAGTCCAGACCTGAATCCAATCGAGAATCTGTGGAAAGAACTGAAAACTGCTGTTCACAAATGCTCTCCATCCAACCTCACTGAGCTCGAGCTGTTTTGCAAGGAGGAATGGGCAAAAATTTCAGTCTCTCGATGTGCAAAACTGATAGAGACATACCCCAAGCGACTTACAGCTGTAATCACAGCAAAAGGTGGCACTACAAAGTATTAACTTAAGGGGGCTGAATAATTTTGCACGGCCAATTTTTCAGTTTTTTATTTGTTAAAAAAGTTTGAAATATCCAATAAATTTCGTTCCACTTCATAATTGTGTCCCACTTGTTGTTGATTCTTCACAAAAATTACAGTTTTATGAGATGCACCTTTGAGCAATTTAGACAACTGGTTGATTGTTGGTTGAACTAACACTTTACATTCCTTCATGAGTGAGGGTCAATTTCACCTGCACCATTCATCAATTCATGTTTTTGTACAAAAGGTCTAATAGAAATGTGTAAAACTATGCTTGACAGTTTATGACAAATAGTTCAACAATTTTGCATGTAATGGCTTATGCAAGGAACTAATGCCTAGATGTTTTGAGGGGAAAGACTATTCAACAGAGAACCATCTACTATATTTTGATCAACATGACATGAGCAATTGAAAATGTGGAAAAAAGCTGACACTTGTACATTATCAATTGCAATATGTACAAAAGCAATTGCAATTTGTTCAAAGGAATAAGAAATTGCTTTAATGATGTGCACAAGAGACTAGATGATTTGGAATTTGTACAAGTAGTATCAAGAATGGCACTTTTGATCTAAGAAATGCACCAAAGCGACTGAGAAAAACTGTAATAGGCAAAATGAATTCACCTCTAATCCCTTTTCATACTAATCATTGATCAGATTGAATAAGTATTTCCCAATCTATTGTTGGAGGTCCTCCAGTGTGCGCATTTCTATTAAAGCCCAGCACATAGACCTACATGTAGTAGACTGCAGAGCTGGTGGCACTGCTACAGCACTACTGGTGCAAATCTGAAGTTTAGATCAACCCTAGATCACAAAAGTACACAAAAAATAAAATACACCATAATGCTATTACTAATTCAACATTCTCATGTCTGCAATTAATTAAAGGAAGAGAAGAGGAGTGATGTACCGTGCCTTCAGAAAGTATTCATAACCCTTGACTTATTCCACATTTTGTTGTTAGTTTGAATTCAAAATGTATTTAAAAAAAAAAACTCTCACCCATCTACATACAGTACCTCATAATGACAAAGTGAAAAATGTTTTTAAAAATACATAAATATCTCATTTAAATAAGTATTCACACCACTGAATCAATACTTTGAAAAAACACCTTTGGAGGTGATTACAGCTTTGAGTTGTCTTGGGTATGTCTGTATCAGCTTTGCACATCTGGATTTGGGGATTTTCTCAAGCTCTGTTAAGTTAGATGGGGAGCGGCGATGAACAGCAATCTTCAAGTCTTTCCACAGATTTTCAATGGGATTCAAGTTTGGGCTTCAGCTGGGCGACTCAATAACTTTTATTGTTCTGAAGCCATTCCAATGTTACTTTGGCTGTATGCTTAGGGTCACTGTCCTGTTGGAATGCAAATCTTCACCCCTGTCCAAGGTCATTTGCACTCTGATCAGGTTCTCATTAAGTATTTGCATGTATTTGGCTCCATTCATTGTTTCATCCATCCTTACCAGTCTTCCAGTCCCTGCTGCTGAAAAGCATCCCCATAGCATGATGCTGCCTCCACCATGCTTCACAGTAGGGATGGTGTTAGACGGGTGATGAGCTGTGTCTGGTTTTCTCCAGACATAGCGCTTTACATTCAGGCCAAAGTGTTCAATTTGTCTCACCAGACCACAGAATCTTTTGCCTTATGATCTGTCTTTCACATTCCTTTTTTTGCAAACTCCAGGCATGCCGTCATGTGCCTTTTTCTCAGGAGTGGCTTCTGTCTGGCCACTCTCCCATAAAGCCCAGATTGGTAAAGTGCTGTAGAGACTGTTGTCCTTCTGGCAGGTTCTCCCATCACAGCCAAGGAACTCTGAGTGGTCATTGCATTCTTGGTCACCTCCCTGACCAAGGTCCTACTTGCCCGGTTGCTCCGTTTGGTTGGAAGGCAAGCTCTAGGCAGAGTCTGGGTAGTTCCACATTTTTTTCAATTTCCCAACGATGGAGACCACTGAGCTCTCAGAAACTTTCAACACTCTAGACATTGTTTTATACCCTTCCCCAGCTATATGCCTCATCACAATTGTATCTCAGAGAACTACAGAGTTCCTTGGACTTCATGGTATAGATTCTGCTTTGACATGCACTTCTTCTTTAAGTTTTTATTGGCGAATCGCAACCAACTGGCAGGTGCATACACCACCACCTACTGTTCTGGAGTGTGAGGCCGGTCACGACCAAAATATACCACTATATTCTCTCAACTAACCCTGAATTTCTAATAAAATAAAATAATTCCCTACAAACCTCACTACTCCCGTCATCCCCACATAAAATACCACCTTCTCCCTATTCCCGTACAACCTCTCTGACCCTGTCAAATAACCTCTCCCTTTCTACATCACACATTTCACAAAATAATGTTCAATTTCCTCTACCATACAGCCATTACACATTCCAGTACCATGCTTCCCTATCAATTTCCAAGAGGAATTCAAATCCATATGCCCTAATCTCATCCTACACAACATAACTTCCTCCCTTCTGTTCCCATTATATGACACTCTCCCCCGTACAGATTTCCTTGTACTATAAAAATGCCTGCCCTTACTACTTTCATCCCATTGTCTCTGCCAGCAATCTAACCCATTTTTCAGAATCAATGTTTTCATTTCCTCTCTACCCAACTGCACCTGTATATCCACAATATTATTTTTCACTGCTTTTTCTGCTATTATATCTACTATATCATTTCCATTAACTCCTTTATGAGCTGGAATCCAACAGAACTGAATTTCAATACCATTTCTTTGTAAGCCCAACAACAGCAGCATTATTTCTACCCATAAATCCTCATGTTCTGACTTTCAAATCAAAATCTAATTTTATTTGTCACCAACACACATTTAGCACGTTATTGTGGATGTAGCGAAATGCTTTCCAGATCTTAAACGACACAAAACAGATGCAGAGTCCGAACATATTGCTATTCTTCCTGGTTGCACCCCTATCCATTGCAATCCAACAATTATCACCACCATTTCTGTTGAATCTACAGATAAATCATTTGTTAGCTTCTTGCATAGATTAACATCGAACTCAGGAATAAATGCACCTGCTCCTGTCTTCCCATTCATGGGATACTTTGAACCATCTGTATGCACTGCAAGACAATAATAAAACTGATTAGTAATATATTGATCCACTATTGTTGCTACATGATCTTGTTCACACCACAGGTTCTTTGATCAGGCTAAAATCGACATGTGGTCTTGTATAAAACCACAGTGACACATTTCCTATTGCCACAGCTGGCCCTATAACAAGCTCCCTGAGTCCATCTTTACAAACCCCTTTTCCAAATCTCTAGGTCAAAATCTCTCTCTTGATGTCTTTCGTATTACCAGCAGTCTTCCAATACTGTCAGTGTAGGATGATCTACCTTACTACCCTTCAGTCTTGCCCAGTACGCTTAACTCTAATTGATAGTGGCATTTCCCCAGTATCTACTTGTAAAGCCTCAACCGGTGTAGTTTTAAGGCACCATCGCACATCCTGAGTGCCCTAGATTGCCTATCTGCCCTCTCTGACATGCACTGTCAACTGTGTTACCTTATATAGACAGGTGTGTTTCTTTCTAAATCATGTCTGAACAATTGAATTGGCCACAGGGGGACTCCAATCAAGTTGTAGCAACAGTTCAAGGATGATCAAAGGAAATTGGATGCACCTGAGCTAAGGGGTGTGCATACGCCAATGAGATATTTCTGTAATTAATTTTCAATACATTTCTAAAAACATGTTTTCACTTCGTTATTATGGGGTATTGTGTGTAGATGGGTGAGAAAAAATGAATCAATTTTGTATACAGTCTGTAACACAAAATGTGGAATAAGTCCAGGAGTTTGAATACTTTCTGAAGGCACTGTATTTCATAGAAATAAAGCCAGTCAATTCAGAGAACTACATGTTTTAATGCACCTCTTGTATTGTCTGAAAGACCCTCCCTACACAGGAAACTACTGCCATGTTGTCAGGAGGATTTTCATCAGGTTGTCATTATGTTTTGTGCCTCTTGTGAATATTCTCGTACCTTCTAGGGGACTTCATCCATTTGAAGCATTTAGCAGCAATCAAATCCAAACAAATGTATTTTGTGACACGCTTTGTAGGCAACAGGTGTAGACTAACAGTGAAACATAATTGCACTGTCTTACAGTCAGTGGATTCAAAACAGGTAAAACAACCACATATTAACAGTCACTGCGAGTAAAAACTTTCCTCAATAAAGCGGCTGAGTGAAACATGTATCACAAACAAGGTCCACTGTCAGTATTTTCTACACTAAACTATTCTGTGCATTGTCATTATGTCTTGCCAAACTTCCAGTCTATGCAAAGCCTCTGCCAGCCATGGCAGTGACGCCTTCTCTTCCATGTGAAATCTCATGCCAGGTTGACTGGGTGCTAGTGCTGAAATACGTCACAAAGATGGCAATGATATGGTTTTTCCCATGTGGATCTTCATGTGTAGTTTCCAGTGATAATTTTGCTTTAAGCCTTGGCCACAATACTGCCCGTATATGGTTTCACCCCTGTATGAGTCCTCATGTGGACTGTCAGATCAGGGTTTCTTATGAAACATTTCCCACAAACAGGGCAGCAATGTGGTTTCTCCCCAGAGTGGCTCTTCATATGCACAGCCAGGTTTCCACTCTGACTGAATCCTTTGCCACAATCATGACAGCGAAACGGCTTCTCCCCTGTATGACTCCTCAAATGCCTTTTCAGGAAAGCATCCCAAGCAAAATATTTACCACAAACATGACAACACTTTGCTCCGATGTGAGTTTGTAGGTGATTTATCATACTTTCTGTGGACTGACAGAATTTCCCACACACACCACAAACATGTTCTTTATCCTGTGTGTGCGTTTGCACATGATTTAATAAAGAAGCCATGGAGTCAAATTGCTTTCCACATACCTTACAACTAGGAGCAGCATCCCAGCTTACACTGGGTCTCGAGTGTGATTTTAGATGGTTCAATTTCCTGTCCTTAACACTATGAGAACGCTGTCCTTTTACTGTCTTTGTTCTCTTTGATTTGAGTGGCTTTAACGTTAGACCTGACAGAGGTCCTCCACTCTCCATCCTGTCAATATGTCCTCTGTTTTCACTCTGAGCTGCAGAACACTCTCTATCTACTGCAGAAAAGGGCTGAGACTCTCTGGTTGGTTCTGATACACCATAGTCTTCTACATAAGGTTCTGTTTTGATCTGTTCAGTTGAGGTGCTGGGTAGAGAGTATCTCTCTTCATGTGAGAACTGAGTTGGGTCCTGATAATAGTCACTTGATACACAGCCGTAAGAATTGATAAACTCGTTGAAATTATTCTCGTCCTCCTGACTGGTCCTTGGTTCATCCTGCTCATCTTTCATCCGTGTGGGTTCTGGGTCCTTCTGCCCCAGACTGGGGTTCCACTCCTGCTGCTCAGGGGAAAACACCTCATCAGACACAGTGACAGTGAGCTGCTGGAGATCTGGAGAGGAGAGGGATGAAATAGAAAATTCAAGAGCTGACTTGACGTACCCAGCTAACAACAAAATGTTCCCACAACTTTATTTGAATATTTCCTTAAGCGTCTCATTCGGTCATTAACTAATGTTTTCTTAGGAATGTTCCTGGGATGTGCAAGGCATGTTTCCAAGAGACCATTCCCTTAATGTCAAGTAGAACATACCCAGAACATGGTTACATGTTCTCAGAACGTAATATATTAATGTTCTAGACATGTTTCATGAGAATGTTGCAAGAACATTTATGTCTCCAGTTTTCTGCTGGTTAGGAGAATATTCCATCAATGTCCCACCAAACATACACAGAACATGGTTGTCATGTTCTCAGAACATGAGATATTAATGTTCGAGGCATGTTTAATAGGAATGTTGCAAAGACATTTGTGTCCACAATATAAAATGTTTTACACATCACGACTTATTA
Organism: Salmo salar; assembly: GCF_965601325.2. Lineage (NCBI taxonomy): Eukaryota > Metazoa > Chordata > Actinopteri > Salmoniformes > Salmonidae > Salmo > Salmo salar. The sequence goes on along the minus strand of NC_138295.1, from coordinate 72,827,292 downwards.
CTGTTGCCAAGCCAATTAAGGCCCTGATTGGTGAACCACTGATCCATTCACAACTCTTTGTCTGTTGGCAAGGTTAGGGATACTCATACACAGAGTGCTTTTAAAATACTGTGTTTTCATCTTCCATATTTGACATACATAATTACATTGTGCATGTTCAATTAATCAGTAATTATTATTCAACATGTCCACAACTGGGATTTGAACTCTCAACCCCTTAATTCATGGTACTCCAATCTTCCTGCTACACCATCATGTCTGTGTAAAGTAGGCTGTCAGTTAACGGATTATTCTCTTATTTCTTTTTTATTTTCTTATTCCAGCAATTTAAGGGCTTTCTCTATAGTTGCCTAATATTGATGGGTCATATTAACCTGTTTTAATGATACTTCTGAATCACTATGATCAATAAAATATTTTCTTGGGTGTACTTTTAACAGAGATTTACTTCAAACACTGGTGTGTTGTAACTGTTGCCAAATAATGACTAACATATTGCTAAGAATGTGAGAGTAGGTCGACTCTCCTGCGGGTCTCAAACCAAGGCCACTAGCACCAATGACGAACAACCTAATGACTGTCCCAATGAGGGTTATTTCTAGGGCAGGGCTCGCCAACCCTGTTCCTGGAGAGCTACCCTCCTGTAGGTTTTCATTCCAACCCCAGTTGCAACTAACCTGATTCAGTTTATCCACAAGCTAATTAGGATAATCCGGTGTGCTAGATTAGGGTTGGAGTGAAAACCTACAGGATGGTAGCTCTCTGGGAACAGAGTTGGATAGCCCTGCTCTGGCATGAGCTCATTGGGAAAGGGGGATACCTAGTCAGTTGTACAACTGAATGCCTTCAACTGAAATGTGTCTTCCGCATTTAACCCAACTCCTCTGAATCAGAGAGGTGCAGGGGGCTGCCTTAATTGACATCCACATCTTTGGCGCCCAGGGAACAGTGGGTTATGTGCATTGTTCAGGGGCAGAAAGACAGATTTTTACCTTGTCAGCTCAGGGATCCAGCAACCTTTTGGTTACTAGCCCAACACTCACCAATAGTTAGGCCCTGTGAAGAAGAAACCCTCCTCCCTAGACACTTGAGTAGACCTGAAACAACTTGATATGTGTAAGCAATGGGGTGAATGAACTTTGAAGTAACTCTCAGTTCTGTTAAAAGTACACTCAAGACAAACGTATTGATCCTAGTGATTGAGGAGTATCATTAAAACAGGTTAATATGCCGCACAAACATTAGATAATATAGAAAGCCCTTCAATTGTTGAAATAAGTCAATCAAATCAATGATGAGAGAATGGTCCAATTAACTGATAACTGACACAGACATGGTGGTGTAGCAGGAAGATCTGATTGCCATGAACCAATAGGTTGTGAGTTGAAATCCCAGGTGAGGACATGTTGCATAATAACTACTGTATAAATCAACATGCACAATGTAATCATGTATATGAAATGTGGTAGTTGAAAACAGTGTGTTAAAAGCACTGTGGGTGTGTGAGTAACCCTCATTTTGCCAACAGACAAAGAGCTGTGAGTGGATTACCAATCAGGGTCTTAATGGGCTTGGCAACGGTAACAAGGTGTAATGGTTTTTGGGGGGAGAACGTTTCTTTCGGGATAAATCAGGCGACATACTGACAACTGATACACAGAAATGTTATTGCAATGTTCCCATGAAAAGTGTCTAGAACATGAATATCTTACATTCTGAGAACTTGGCAACCATGTCCTGTGTATAATTCGTGGGACGTTGCTGGAATATTTTCCTAACCCTCTGAAAACCGGACATAAATAAATGTTTTTGCAACGTCCCATAAAGCGCGTCTAAAGCATTAATGTTATATATTCTGATAACATTGTAACCACGTTCTTGATAAGATCTGTGTGACATTAAAGGGAATGTTCCACCTTCAACACCAAAACATGCTAAACGGGTTCTCAGAATGTTTTTGCTAACAAAGATAGAATGTTTCCTTAACTAAAGGAAAACTGGACATTCAAACATGGGACGATTACGGGTAACAAAAAACAATTAAAAACTCAGCTCTAGAATTGTTAGCCGGGTAGTTAGTTGGGTTTAAGATTGAGTAACCTTCTTACAGATATTGGAACTATCTACACTTAACATTGTATTACATTGATAGCTTATCGTGTCTCATATTAAATGAATGTTGAAAATACAAACAAACCTTGTCTATGTAACTTGATATCTGGCTTAGTACGGATATCGAGCGTGAGCCGTAGACGACTGTTCTCTTCCCTTGTGCGAGAAACCTCTTCCTGGTACTCTGCTATCGTTTCTTCAACGACACCAAATATCTCCTCAGCTGCCGCTATCAATCTCTGGTTTAGAAACATTCTCAATAACTCTATTTTAGACATTTGTAGAGAAGGAACGTTGGCTAGATAACTACCAAGTCGAAAATATAAAGAGCGCTGAGGCGAAGCGAGAGGTTTCACTGTCCCCTAACTCTGTCCAAAACAAGCCCAATGCGTTTACATGGGTTTATTTTTTTTACCCAAGGTCGTCGCCTACCATCCCATTGTTATGGCGGAGACATGAGCATCTCGTCATTATATAGTCTTTGTGCGTGCACGACATAATACATTTTGCACTGTCGTCCCCTGCTGGAGCGGAAGGCGCAGGTCGTGAAGCTCCTGCAGTTTGCACCAGTCTATTCTGCCTTTGAGAAGAGGACACTGATTACTGAGCAAAATTAATGAATCTCTCGTCATTTATCAGATTGAATAAGTATATCCCAATTTATTGTTGGAGTTCCTCCAGTGTCTTTACATTTCTATTCTAATCCAGCAAATATACCTAAATGTAATAGACTGCAGAGCTGGTGGCACTGCTACAGCACTACTGGTGCAAATCTGAAGTTTAGAGCAATCATTGCCTCCCTAGATCACAAAAGTACACAAAAAATAGAATACACCATAATGCTATCACTAATCCAACATTCTCATGTCTGCAATTAATTAAAGAAAGAAGAGGGACATATTTCCTAGAAATAAAGAATGACAGTAGATTTCGGGAATGAGATGTTTTAATGCACTTCTTGTATTTTCTGAAAGACTCTCCCTACACAGGACGACTGTCATGTTGTCATGAGGTTTTTTGTCGGGTTGTCATTATGTTTTCTCCCTCTTGTGAATGTTCTTCTCGTATCTTCTAGGGGAGTTCATCCATTTTAAGCATTTAGCAGCAATCATTTCCTTATGTATGTTTTTCATAAAACAATTATATGGTTTCTCTCCTGTGTCAATTGGACTTCTTGCATTTACATTTTGCTAATTTAGTTGACACTCTTACCCAGAGTGACTTAGTCAGTGGATTCAAAACAGGTAAAACAACCACATATTAACAGTCACTGCGAGTAAAAACTTTCCTCAAAGCGGCTGAGTGAAACATGTATCACAAACAAGGTCCACTGTCAGTATTTTCTACACTAAACTATTCTGTGCATTGTCATTATGTCTTGCCAAACTTCCAGTCTATGCAAAGCCTCTGCCAGCCATGGCAGTGACGCCTTCTCTTCCATGTGAAATCTCATGCCAGGTTGACTGGGTGCTAGTGCTGAAATACGTCACAAAGATGGCAATGATATGGTTTTTCCCATGTGGATCTTCATGTGTAGTTTCCGGTGATAATTTTGCTTGAAGCATTGGCCACAATATTGGCACTTATATGGTTTCACCCCTGTATGAGTCCTCATGTGGACTGTCAGATCAGGGTTTCTTATGAAACATTTTCCGCATACACGACAGCAAAACGGCCTCTCCCCTGTGTGAATCTTCATGTGTGTGTTCATATAAGATTTACTGCTGAAACATTTCCCACAAACAGGGCAGCAATGCGGTTTCTCCCCAGAGTGGCTCTTCATATGCACAGCCAGGTTTCCACTCTGACTGAATCCTTTGCCACAAAACTGGCAGCGGTACGGTCTCTCCCCTGTATGAATCCTCTTGTGCGCTGTGAGATCTGGATTTTTTCTGAAACACTTGCCACAATCAGGACAGCGAAACGATTTCTCCCCTGGGTGAACCTTCATATGATCATTCAGCTCAGCACTCCCAGGGAAAAATGCACCACAAACATGACAAACTCTAGCTCCAACGTGGGTTTCTAGATGATCTAACATACTTTCTGTGGACTCTAAGTGTATTCCACAAACACCACATAGACATTCTTTGTCCTGTGCATGCTTTCTTGCATGATTCACTAAAGAAGCTAAGTAGGAGAAATACATTCCACAACATTTACAGTGGATATAGGCACTTTGTTTTCTTACTGTCTGTGATCTCTTTGAAGGTGATCTCTTTGATTTAAGTGGCTTTGAACCTGACAGAGGTCTACTCTCTACCCCTTTGACACATTTCATGTTTTTACTCTGAGCTGCAGAAGACTCTAGATTTTCTGCAAATAGGGGCTGAGACTCACGGGATGGTTCTGATACTCCATTGTCTTCTGCATCAAGTTCTGATTTGACCTGTATCATGTTCTGTTCAGTGGAGGTGCTGTGTAGAGAGTAGTTCCTCTGTGCAGTTGAGGTGCTGGGAAGACAGTACGTCTCTTCGTAGTCTTCACTTTGGGTTTCATAAAGAAGCGAGGACTGAGTCAGCGAGGACTGAGTCAGGTCCTGGTGGTTGTAGTCATATTTCAAAGATGACTCTAGTTCCTCCGGTTCCTCTTTTATCTGTATGTAATGTGGGTCTTCCTGCCCCAGACTGGGGCTCCACTCCTGCTCACAGTGTTGCTGCTCAGGGAGAACCTCCTTTTCAGATACAGGGTGAGTGGGCTGTTGGATGTCTGGAGGGAAGGATTGAGAATTAAATAAAACATCTAAAATGTTGACATGAATAGTATTCTAGTTAGACTGCTAGCTAGGTATTTAGATACTAACATAGCTAGCTAGCTACATTGTCATTGGTCGATAAATCATGACATTGATCAGTTGACATATGCAAAGACCGTTTAAAATATAACAGCTAGCATCCTCAGTCACACACCTATTCTGTGTAATAGTATATCTGGTTTAATAACGATATCCAGCATGCTACGCAGACGGCTGTTCTCTTCCTGGTACACTGCTATCGTTTCTTCAACGACGCCAAATATCTCCTCAGCTGCCATTGTCAATCTCTGGTTGAGAAACATTCTCAATAACTCTATTTTAGACATTTTTTAGAGGAGAAAAGTTGTGTCAGCTTGCTAGCGGACAATTACAGGAACATTTACAACAACATAGCGTTAACAAAGGAGGGCGTTCCTTTGAGCACGGCGGCAAACACATTTTGCACTATCGCCACCTGCTGGAACGGAATGCGACTCCGGTGCTTCAAATTGTCCTTTTTCTCGTCTAAAAAGCTTATTTGGGAAGGGAACGGGAAACAGTCAATCAGTTGCACGTGGTCAATTTCACGCCATATGTATTGAATTCAAAATAAAATAAATCGTGAACATGAAAAATAAAGTTGAGAATGTAAACATTATATTTTCGAGGACGGGTGAAATAATGGATAGAATTGTAAACAAAAATAAGACATCAAAAGCAAAACCCCAAAACGTGTAAGCAAATCATTTTAAAGCGAGTGCAAAACTCTATGACAAATGATGATAATATATATATATATATATATATATATATATATATATATATATATATATATATATATATATATATATATATATATATATATATTTGAAAACAAATGCGAAAATCGTTTTCTGTGAAACTTTCCCAGCAACCAATTATATTGAATTCATTTTGCCTACGCTCTTGCCTGCATGTACTACCTTTTGGTTACGCTACTCGTATCTTTGCTTTCGATGTCTGTTTCTTTGATTTCACTGCCAGTCTTTTCGATTGCGAGTTTTGGCATTACTTTCCGTGAAGGGCGGGGTTTAGAGGAGGCTAAAACAATGAGTTTCCATTGGTCCGCTAGTTTTGGAGTGACGGTTCGTCTTAACCCAATAAATAACATGTTAACGATTTATTTTATTTTGAACTCAATACATATGGCGTGAAACTGACCCTATACAGTGGCACATCTGAATGCATTGAACCGAAATGTGTCTTCCCCATTTAACCCAACTTCTGATTCAGAGAGGTGCGAGAGGCTGCCTTAATCGACATCTACGTCATCGGCACTTACGAAAAAAGATTGCAGTCAGAGTGCAGTACTGCGTCCAAAATAACAGCTTTTTTTACTGGCGAAATGTTGCAGTGTAATTGCAGTTAGAGTGCTGTATAACTACAGTTCAGTTATTCTGCATCCAAAATACCACAGTGAACTGCAGTTTCTGCAGTTTAAAAACAGCAATCATTTTTTGTAAGGGGGAGCAGTTGTTGGGGGTTAATTGCCTTGCTCAAGGGCAGAACAGCGGATTTTTCCACCTTGCCGGCTTGAGGATTCAAACCAACAACCTTTTGGGTACTGGACCAACCCGCTTAACAGCTAGGCTACCTTGATTTTTCAATCAATGACCTGTATAATGATTCTTATTTGAAAAGATCAGTGTTCGCCCTGGATAATGCATTATTCATTTTAAAAAAATGTACACCCTTATTCTCCCCAATTTCGTGATATCCAATTGCGATCCAATTACGATTTTGTCTCATCGCTGTAACTCCCCAACAGGCCCGGGAGAGGTGAAGGTCGAGTCATGCATCCTCCGAAACATGACCCGCCAAACTGTGCTTTTTAACACCCACCCGCTTAACCCGGAAGCCACCCGCACCAATGTGTCGGAGGAAACACTATTCAACTGACGACCGAAGTCAACCTACAGGCGCCCGGCCCGCCACAAGGAGTTGCTAGAGCGGGATGAGCCAAGTAAAGCCCCCCCGGCCAAACCCTCTCCCAACCCGGACGACACTGAGGAAATTGTGCGCCACCCTATGGGATTCCCGGTCGAACCCGGGTCTGTAGTGACGCCTCAAGCCCCTGGATACTGCTTTTATCAATCCTAACCATCTCAGGTCTATGATTACAGGAGGACACAATAGGCATATTCTTCATCACATCCTTATGGGCCTTGGCCACTCCAGAGCCATGTATTTAGAATATCTAAATACATGGCTCTGGTCACACTATAACCTTAAAGGCAGCATATACTAAAACAATATACTATACACTAATTGTTAACACTCACACTTTGTGTCCATCTCACCAGATTACACAGCTTCTCTCAGTTGTACCTGACTGAAGGCATCATTTCAGGTTCTGAGGGACAACTACGACACTGTCCTCACAGCCAAGAACCAGCTCCGGAGCCAAAATTATGCTTTGACTTCAACTCAAGCTGAGCTACAGAAAATGAACAGCTATGTGGCTGTGGTTAAGGACCAACTGGAGAGAGACTACATGTAACTTGTCGCAACCAAGGACCAGTCAGAGAGGCAACACAGAGATCTTGCTGCTTCTCATAACCAATTAGAAAGAGAGTATGAAGGCCTACTGACATCCAACAACCAATTGCAAAAAAACGACATAGACCTGACGGTATCTAAAAACCAACTACAGAGAGAGATAAAAGATCTCACATGAACCAGAGAACAGTCACAGAGAGAACACCTGAACATCAGTGCAGCTTAATGCCTCGGTCACACCGACAGCTTCATTGCATTTTGGTACACCAGAAGTACATTCATTTCCAATGGAATGCTGCATTTGCCTTCCAGCATTGCAGAGGCAGTTGCAGTGCGTTCTGTGTGGTGCATACGTTGGATTTATCAAACTGTATTCCTAGACTGCTCGACAGAAATGGTAGCAGAAGGTAAATGTTGAACTTTTGTTGCAAACATATCCAGATGATGCTGCGTACCATTTTGCGCAAAGACGCTGTTGGTGTGATCAAGACGTTATGACCAGTTGAGGTGAGAGCATGTGAGGGTCGCAGAGACTAGAAACCAACTTCAGTTAGATCTCATAAGTCTCTTTGAAACGGAGGGGATTTTGAACAGAGACTTTGTTGTCATGGCGAGGGATAGGAATTCCCTTCAGAAGATGCCTACAGAGCTGGTCAACTTCCTGCCTGTGGACCGACACTGTCCACTCAGAGACCAGATCACCCAAGGTCAGCAGTGTCTTGATTTATCTGTCCTTCTACATCTATATGCATGAATATGTTATTGTGTGTGTTTGTGAAATGTGCATGTATATGTTCTTGTGTGTGTATGCGTGTTTCTGTATGTTTGTGCATGTGTGTGTGCAATGTGCATGAATGTGTTCTTATGTGTGTGTGTGTGTGTTCGCGTGTTTGTGTACATTCGCCTCACACACCTTGTCTTAAGAGCTGGAAGATTTTGTCCTCCAGGTGTTACTTCTTCTCCACTGAGAGGAGGAGCTGGAGCAGCGATCGGGTCGACTGTGTTCAACAGGGCGGAGACCTGGTGGTCATTGACAGTCCAGAGGAACAGGTGAGAGACATTGTATTGGAGATGAGCAGAGGTGGGTTAGATCTATGGTGCAAGGTGGTTGGGCCCCAAGACAATCTTTACTCTGGTAATAATACAGGACATAATATGCATAGATTATGGCCATTGGATGTATAGAAAATCAATGTATCTCTGTGGACTCCCCCAGGTAGAAAGAGCCCAGTGTAGTGAATGTGAGGGGAGACAGTGTGTGCCTCCACCCTCAGAGAGACCAACCCTTCTCGGAGCTGGAGAAGAGACCTGCAGCATCATGTCCGGATGGATCTGTGAGAGCCCCGCGCTCATATAGTCAGCATTGCGATATAGACACACACATACACAGAGCACATTTATATGTAGCCTTAAAATCCTCCAATAAAATAGCATTAATACATGATCGGGCGTGATTTCTTGTGGCAATAGCATAGCGATGCTGGTCATAGTACAAGGTGAAAACAACATGTACATGAGAGGATATTTATTAGATATTCCGGGAAAAATTATCTGATAGGTCACTATACTGTTTTGAATCTGCAATACGGCCTCATTCACGTTGTTCATGTATAAAATGAGTAGGCCTGACTACAGCATTATCTTCGTCTCCTCGCCAACACGTCCTAAAAATGTAAGTGCAGTGATTGGTTACTGCTTGTTGTTCTACTGCCAGCTCTGCGTGCGAGACGAGGCGTATTCATTAGTTGATTCAGTTGCAAAACGTTTTGTCTGTTGATAAACGGTTTGCAACAAAAACGAGAGTTTCTATTGGACACATTTAGGCAGGTCCCTCCCCACTTCGTTCCGTTTCTGTTTCATTTTTTCTGTTTGCTTCAGTTTGGTTCCTAGAGTAAACTGTTTCCGTTTTGCAACAGACAAAACGTTTTAGAACCGAATGATTAATGAATACACCCCAGCTGTGTTGACAACACCGACCATCGTCGAACAACGAAGGCGAGTTTCACAAAATAACACATTATTTAGCTTTTTGCAACGATTAACAATACTATATTGACAATGAATTACCGCCTTTTTAGTCTTTACATGTATTTGAACGTCTTGATTCATCTTCATGGTATAGTCAGCTGTTGTTGTTGCTAGCTAGCGATAATTTCGTAGCTAACGTTAGCTAGCTAGCTACCCAAATGGTTCCTCCAGCTGGAACTAATTATGTTGATGTTTCCATCTAGCCTGCTATCAAATCGAGACAAATGTAGCAATGTATGAGGGACCATCTCTATTTTGGACCGTTTTGAAGGGCTGTCAATCTAAATGTAAAGTGCATTTTTCTTTCTCCCAGCAGTGGATCGTCTGTTACATAACGTCATTTGTTGCACTGTCAACACAGTTTGTACTTACAAGGTATGGTGGCTCGGCAAGATCTCGAGCTCTCCAACGTAGCCACAACGAAAACGAAGTAGCTTTGTATTTCACATCTCCACATCGCTTATTATTAGACAGCTGCTTGCGTTTTAAAGCCTGTAACAGTGCATGCCAATATCTTATGGTCCATTCGCGTTGTGGCTGCTGGCTGGCTTGTTATTTGATACCTGCTAAACCTAGCCAGTCCTGTTGTTTAGTTTGACATTTTGAGTCGTTACTTCATTGCTACCCACATTGTCTAATTCACTTTATTCTTATCACATAGAAACGTCTGGCCAAGGTGCATTGGGAAAGGATAGCTAGCTAGCTTGTTAACAATGGCAACCATGCGTCGTCCAAGGTACTCTCTCCGAGACTCTCTGTACTGGGATGAGACTGAGTGCCTGACGTACTATGGGATGCTCTCTCTACACGAGATGTTTGAAGTTGTCGGTTCTCAACTGACAGAGACAGACGTTGAGGTGCTGTCATTCCTCTTGGATGAGACCTATCCGGCTGGAGGGCACCCCTTGGACCCAGCTGGCTGGACCAGCGAGCCTGGTGAGGAAGACCCTGAGGCCAGTAAAGGAGTCTCTCCCAGCCCAGTGCTCCTGGAGGCCTGGCGGCGGTTACAGCCCAAGGGTCCTGCCTTGGCCTGCCCTACCGCTGCCCGCCACAAGCCCAAGAGTGGGCTAGAACTGCTGCTGGAGCTGGAGAGACGTGGGTACCTCAGTGAGGGTAACCTGGAGCCCCTGTTGCAGCTGCTGCGAGTCCTGACGCGACACGACCTCCTGCCTTTGGTGTCCCGCAAGAAAAGGAGGACAGGTAAGGGACTGTAACAGAGTGCTGTTCATAACTGGAAGCCAACATGCAGTAATAGAGATAATGTTGTCATAAATAAATACTGCACAGATACACACTGCATGTCCACTCGTGTATACTATCCAACCACACTGCTTTTGATAGAGGAGATCAGTCTCTCCTTGAATTACTTCTCCCAGCTGTGTGTTATCTGCCTGTCTGTCTGCACTCTGCTGTGTCAGTGTCTGACTTTAATCTGCCTCTCAGTATCACCAGAACGTTTCAGAGTGGACTACGGGACAGAGGACAGAAGACAGGTTTGCACATCTGGACTGACTGACCCCTGTGCACAGACAGAATCACATGACGAACACGCCACACAGCAATGGAGGGGGGGTAAGCTACACTCCGGCACAATCTGTGCATGCCTGAACTTGTCTCTAAGAAGTGTCTGTAACTGTGTCTCTAAGAAGTGTCTGTAACTGTTTCTGAAATTGTCTGGATTTGCACCAGTTAAGCATTGCTGGATTTGTGTCTGTCCAATAGGTGTTGACTCTGCCAGGCCAACGCCCGCCCCCCTACGGAAGAAGAGGGGTAAAGGCCGCCGCTGGACCAGCAAGCCCACCGCCCACAGGAGAAGAACGGGCATCCCCGAAACGCCTCCCCCACCTATACCTGAGAAAGTGACCTGCGGTAAGACCAGCCTCCATGCCATTCTCTTTCTCTCTAGTTTCCCTTCCATCTCTCTTTCTCTATTTTCTTTCCATCTCTATCTTTAACCCACTTGCTCATTCACCACACTCTCTCTTGGTTCCTCTCTTGCCATTATACATGTGTCTGAGTCTCTCTCTCTCTGGCTTACATCCATTTTCTATTTCACTTCTAATGAGAAGCTGTAAGCACCATCACCCCAACAGCCCTTAATAACAGTGATGATACTAAAAATCAGCCGAGCTTCTGCCATATCAGAATGTCCCAGTCACCACCTTGTCTCACCAGTAAGTTTGAACTTAAAAATGTCCATATCAAGCAACCTTAAATCCAGCCAGTGCCGTGTTCATGTCCTCACATAAGATAACGACTTCAGTTTGCTCCCTCTGCTCAGCTTATACCCTGACCATAAGCTGACCGTCCCACCCTTGCTGGTTTGAGAATGGTTTGCATGGGCCTCCTGGGAGATCAATACTACCCTGCAGGCATGTTGGACTGAGTGGGCTGTGCTGTAACAATACTGTGAGAGCAGAGCATGTGTGAATGAGTGACCGCTCATCAGTAAATACAACCCATACTGACTGGCTGTGTTTGACCTGGCTTAACCCCTCAACCTGGTCATCATATGCTCTCTGTGGTGGTAAAACTGTCTCACACTCAAACATTATCTATCACCAGGGTTTCAGACAGCGTTTTACACACTCCCAGGGTCTTTGATAGTGTGGCAGGGAGCACACAAACATCCTCACAATGGAGGGATTCTGTAGACGTCCACACAAGGATAGTCTGCTTGCACGGCCAAGCAGAAAACAACAACCTGAAACTGAATGAAATGAAATGGATCTGGTCTGTTGTTTCGTGATGACCGTAGCACAGAGGGGAATTGGGTTGGCTCGCCTACAACTCCCATCTATCAAATATACTAGTCCTATGTCAGCGATTGTCTTCACCATTACCCACTAGTGTCTCAAACTAAATAAGCATCCAGCCTTAATACTTGCCTTTTACCTATCCTGGCCATTCAGATAATGTGGAGGAAACAATGGAAGGAAGCCTCTTTAGGCTATTGAGATGCACCCTGAGAGGAATTCACACACCCAATGCACAGCCGTGTGAGTCAGGGTTTCTGTCTGAGCTCCACACAGCACAGCAGGTTTAGTGTAGTAGTGGGACATGGCATTTCAATGTGGCATTTAACCTTAAACTCACAAGCGTGTTACATTTCGGCATCAACCCACAAGCTCATTAAACAGAGCAAGTTACTCTGTTCTGTGCAGACCAAAATAATGTTAAGCTGCCTTGCTCTTTTGTGACAATACTTGTGGGAAAAATGTATGCTTTAGACCTACATACCATAGCTGCCACACAAGGTTGGAATGCTGCCTCGTAATAACTAGCCTGTGGTCCAGACTGAGGCCCAGGGGAAGGACAGTTAGAGTTTAGAAGACAGTAAACCACCTGTCTTTCACTTTATACGTCCGCTATACGCTTGTCAGCCGAGCTTGTCTTTCTTCTTCATATAGCATAACTACTAGCCTGGTCCCAGATCTGCTTGTGTGATCATGCCACTCCTTGTCACTCATTTTGCATGACAAGGAGTGGAATGATATCTCAAACAGACTGGTATCCAGGCTACATAACTACTGCTGGTGTTCCAAAAAGAGAGATTCCTACCCTTTCTCCATTTTTCTTTCCCTTCTCTCACTTTTCATCTCCCCCACATATCTCTCCCTCTCTCTCTTACCCAGTTTTTTTCAGCTCCTGTTCTTAAGAACCCTGCCTGGTAGGTCTCCTGTCCCTTATGTTGGTAGTACTGTCTGTCTTCTCCTATCCCTAACATAAAGTCTACAGAAAGTCCCGCTGAATTTCTGAATGTGTACTGAACATATAAGTTGAATTGATAGCCTCACACTTGCTGACATCTTCCCAGACCAGGGCCCGGTTTCTCAAAAGCATCTTAAAGCTAAGTTTGTTAGAACCTTCGTAGGAGCATTATTACATCTCAGAGCTGTTTCCCAAAACCATCTAACGCCTGTCTCAGAACACTCATAGAACAGCTAAGTGGGTCTTTATATGCTTTGTTTTTGCCCTCCCGCGTCACTTTATACACAGAAGAGCTCCGTTAAACTTAGAATCACATGGCTTATCCGCCTCTGTGACCATGATAACTTCAGAAAAAAGTTGACAGCAAATACAAGTTGGCAATGTCTTTGCAATTGATACAAACAAGCAGCGTATAAAAATATGCTTGAAATTAAAACAGATGTGCACATGAAAATATATATACAGTAGGCTAAATGGCTATTTCAATCATTTATTGAGTTCTATTTTGCTACTGTACTTGTAGGCTACAGTCTGTAATTTGTCTGTAATTATTTTATCCTGTGTAGCCTAATGCGTGGAACAATGTGCCATTTGGTGATTTAGTGCATTATTACAGGGTAAGGATTAGAATCAGACTCCTAAATATTGGAAGCCATAGGTGATAAGCTTCTAGGAGCTGATCTGTCTTCAGTATTGTGGAATAATTTGGATGTTAAGGTAAGATTTGAGTGGAGAAAGCTGATCTGAGAGCAGCGTTGCCTTTCTTTCAATACTATCAGTATCGACACAAGCCTCAACGACTCGCTTAGCGACCGTTCTCTCTGCATGGGGTTTTGGGAAACACATGTTACATCTTTGGCCGTTATAGGAAAGATGCATCGTTAAAACACTCGTAAACCTAAGTTCAGTCGCTATCGGGAAACTGGGCCCAGGTCAATAGGCCCTTAGCTCTTCCAGTTCTGTTGCTGTACCTAGTCTACCTGACAACCAACTAACCCCTCGTCCTGTGGCTATCCCAGACACAGCCACTCCCACAGCCTGACACTTACTGATGAGTGATACTGCTTATTTATCAACATGATCTGATTTTAACAACTTTTCGCAATCCATGAAGTCTCTTCTTCAGGGAGACAAATATGTTTATGATTTTACACTGGCTTCGTAGTGCTCAAACATAACACTGCAACCCTTTCAAATGTGCCGTTTTGTCCCCGTCGATCAGAACAGCCTTCTCTAAATCAGCTGCACTAAGTTTCCTGTGATCAAACCCAAAACAATCTACTGAAGGATACCTGCCCCTTGCCCTCTGCAGTAGCCTAGCCCTCACAGTCCCAGCCATGTACCATACACAGTGTTGTTGCTTTGCCTCTGAACATGCTGCTGTCTTGACTCCGCATTTGATCCCCACCAGGTTGACTCAGGATTGTGACTCAGATCGAGTAACCTAGAGAGCGGACCTAGAGAGCGGAGAGAAAGGCTGGACAAAAAAAAAAGTCTGGTCTGGCCTTTCACTCTGTCCGTATGATCTGCAGTGTGTGCTCACCTCAGTCGCTCGCTCTCTCGTCAGTCTGGCCCGATGCCCAAGGTAAAGAGGCCCTCCCCCTCAGAACGAGGGGGGGCTGCCACTATGCTCTGTGTTCAATGCCTGTGTATTATTCTAGCTATCCTGTTCCTCCTTACCCCATTCAGAAAAAACAGTATGCTCTCCACAAAGTGTTCTGGAATGTTCCATGATTTTTTTTTGTGTCTATTAATCTAAAGAGGGGTGTTGGCCTCAGTGTTTCACAGAACTGACCAAAGTGTCCTCGAAAATATGCGTAGAATATTCCAGAAGTTTCTTAGTCATCGTAATGCAACCTTGAACCTGACCCCTCTTCTGAATACCATGCTCTGACTCTCCAAATGACTCAAAGCTCAAACTGACTTGAATTTATTTTTCTTAAAGGGGTAGTTCACTTCAAAGCCAAAGTTTGTCAGATGTTTTCCTCAAAAGTGATAACTGAGTGCATATTCCACACTGTCTAGTCTAGTGTATATCCCACTACATGCATAATGAAAACATCTGATTAACTTTAGTTTTGGGGTGAACTACTCTTCTAAAGCAGCCATCAAAATGGAGCCTTTTAACTGAGTCCCAATGGTTCTTGTGGCATCAACTTCAGTAGATACCTCTGGTCAGTGATCACAAATACCTTTCTCAGAATTCAAACAACCCAACTGATTCTGGTTTACTAAAACAAAAAGAGACTAAACCCATTCTGGAATCTCAATTAAAAATGTCAAACTGGTCTCAGAGATCCATTGATCTCAGTCCTCTTGTCAGTCTGAACTCGAATTATATCCTTATATGAACATAAAATGGCCGCCGACAGCTTCTCTGGAACCTTTGCTCGAGCAGTTCTGAGGAAAATGACCCAACGGTGTTGTCTTAAGGGCTGTGTAACCGCATGCTGTATCTCATCTCTGACCCCTGAATTAGCTCCCAGTGTGGGGAGCAGAGATAGATGGGGCAGTCCAGTCCAATGCTGCCTCACAGCATTCAGACCAAACCCATTACTACCTCTATCTTACCAGTCAGTTTGTTTTCACATAATCAGTTCCTTTTCTCAGTTCAAGCGTTTAAGTTACAGTATTTCAGTTATTTGTGGTTACAATTTCTTATGCCAAACTGTAACCTACGATTAGAAGCGACGTAAAACTGTCCACGTAAGCCGTAATGTTATACAGGGGATTTGGAGGCATCAAAAACAATTCAAACTCCAAGTGATTGCCTTTGAACCAGTGTTAAGCTTGCCTGCTTGATCTTGAGAAACAACCAAATTGACAGATATCCAATCCAACTGTGCTTGTCTCTTTCTCTCTCTTTCTCTCCTTTCTCTATGTTCGCAGTTCAAAACAGACCGACTCGTGTGTCAGGAAAAAACATCCTCTCACACACACTGAGAGGGAGAGAACGAACACTAAACGCTCAAACCACACAAACCAAAAAAAGAAAGAGAGCTTTGGTCAAAGGGGAATAGAGAGAGGTCTATCTACCTGTCTCTCTCTACCCTGACCTCTCTCTCTCCCTCCCTCTCTTGGTCTGTCGTTCAGCAGAAAAACGGATCGATAGAGTTGAAGCTCTTCGCACCAAGTGACTCCTCGTAAATGGGTACTTTTCTGTGGGGTGAATGGAGAATCTAACCAACTCCTTGTTTTTAAAGGGAGAAAATGAAAGTTGTCCCTCCTAATGTTCTGTCTAAATGGATCTATCTGTCTCTGATGAAGCGTAAAGTACTCTGTAACCTTAACAAAATCACTATGTTCTCATTGTTTTTAAGGGCCTTCCTTTCCTGGTGCTCTCAGCAAGTCCATTTTTCACAAGTAGGTAGGAAGGAGCAGTCATTTAGAAGTACGGGGACATTGTGTAGTAGGTGTTGATGTCACAGTCCCCACACAGTATGTGATCCATGTCGCTAGACTTGTACATTGCAAAAGTGCACAATTGTTACAGTTTTACTCAGTTTATTATTTATCTGACATGTTTTACCATATCGACAATTGACAGGGGTATTATGCAGTCCTGGTAACTTTCAGATGTTATTAGTTTGAAGCTGACTTTCAGTATCAGCTTCCTCTCAGAGCAGTACTGTGCCTTATCAGCTGCACATCCTGTTTTAGCTGATTTGACACCTTGCTGGCAGGGAGAGATAAATGTATCCCCTAGAGCAGGGTTTCCCAAACTGGGTCCTGGGCCCCCCCCTGGGTGCACATTTAGGTTTCTGCCCTAGCACTACACAGCTCATTCAAATAATCAACTAATCATCAAGCTTTGATTATTTGTGTTAGCTGTATAGTGCTAGGGCAGAAACCTAAATGTGCACCCTTTAGGGTCCCCTGGATCGAGTTTGGAAACACTGCCTTAGGGACAAACCATGTATTTTCTGATGCGAAATGCCCCCAAATTTACAATTTAGACGAGAGGTATCTGTATTTCCTGAAATGGTCCCTGATTTTACATGCAGAAACATCTCCCCAGAGTAACAATGTGGAGATGTTGGTGAGACATTGGAGTAGTGATGAGGGAAGGCAACCCTTCAACTATTTTTCACAACATGTCAGATTATGGGGCTGTGTGCATTTAGTCTTATTTTCGGGACTGTATGCGTCTTACTGTTCTCTATCATTGACAAATGTCCTACGAGCTGCTGTATCAATAGAGACAGAAATGTTCCTTGTACCATAACTTTGCCTCCAGGAAGAAAGAAAACAATTCCAAACACCTTCTGTATCCAATTTTTTTTGTGTGCAAACTAACAGTTGAACTTCATGAAATATGATCATCATATTTGGCCTGATGGGATATAAGACATATTTTAGCGATTTGCAAATCTACTTGCAGTTGATCTTAAGATAGATTTTTGTTATACTGTGTTGTACATCAGAGCATGTTTTCAATGTTGGCAGTAAATGTAGGAGATCTGTCTAACCTGAGGATGTCTTTTTTTCTTTTACCTTTATTTAACTAGGCAAATCAGTTAAGAACAAATTCTTATTTTCAATGACGGCCCAGGAACAGTGGGTTAACTGCCTTGTTCAGGGGCAGAAGACAGATTTTTACCTTGTCAGCTCGGGGATTTAATCTTGCAACCTTTGGGTTACTAGTCCAACACTCTAACCACTAGGCTACCTGCCGTCTAACCTCCCTGATGGTCCAAGTAGTACGTGTTTGTATCGCCTCATTACAACCTTATAAAAGAAAGAAGGAACCAGTGTTTGGTTTTCTCTCTTACAAATGTTAAGAAATTCATAATCAATTCAACATTTGCATTTCTAATGTTGGCATTTTCCAAAGCTGCCCCCTCCAGAGTCTGTCCCCCATGGCCCTGAACAATAATGTGGATGGAGACAAAGAACTCAAATGAATCACATATTCTAAGGCACAGTCATGTCCCTGGTTCATTTGGTACAACATTCCAGTTTAAATTGTCTGGTTCTATTTCTTGTGTCCTCGTTAGAGGAAGCAACTATTTGTCAGTTTCTCCTTTACCCAAACCTGTCTCAGTGTCTTCAGAGACCAAGGTATGGGTAGGTACCCAGGTCCCTGTGTATGGTACTACACATAGCTTTCACTCTTATTCACATCCACAGGTGTTTTGAGATCGAAGACTGTGGTATAATTTTCAATGTGAGGTTTGTGAGTTTTTGGACCTCTGGTCCCCCCATCCTTTCCTTTCTGTCCTTTCCGTTCCATATTCCTTCTCGCTCTCTTTTTAAATCCAGTTCTACTCTTTATCGTTCCTCCATTTTCTGTTACATGAAGTTGGGGAGGGCAAGGTGGGTGGGGTAAATCCAGATACACAGTTTGACAAACTATCCTCCATGTTGGCAACAAACATTCTTTCACAAGAATATTCTAATTTGAATATTTTTTTTCTTGGAAAGTTTGGTGCTAACGTGTTGCCGTGAAACTAATGTATCTCAAACAAAGTTTGCCAATCTATGCACATCTCTGGTGGGGTGGGGTAGTGTGGGACTGGGAAGGTTTGGATTTTTTGTTGCAGCAAAGTCGGAAGGCCGCTGGTTCTGCTGGGCGCTTGGTGAATAATGGCAGTAGAGGACGATGAGACAGAGGTCTGCTTGCCTTTGCTCAGTACAGTATGTATCTCCTGACCCATCTCACTGTGCTGTTGCTGCATGACCGCTAATTCTCCTGTTTCTGAAACAGAACAAAAACACTGAAAGGTTGCTATCCATCCCAAGGGCTGTTTACAGTGTTAGAGTGACCTAACAAAATCCTACAACCCTCACAACAAGTAGCATTTTATTTATGCCTGTTTTGTGCCACCTATAACTCATTAATACTGTAAGTACAGTGTAACAAGCTTTGTAATTACATAGTTATAGATTACATAGTTATAGCTCTAGCTTTCAGTGTGTAGATTACAGTGCCTGTCTGAAATCTCCTGGGTGAATAATTTTACATTTACGTCATTTAGCAGACGCTCTTATCCAGAGCGACTTACAAATAATGATGGGGGTGGACTATTAGAACTGCACAGAGTGGTGTGGTAGTGGGCTTCCCTGATGAATATGCTTGTTATCCATCCTCTGATTTTACTCTAGTACTACAACAACAGCTCTTGGTAGTGGGCGTTGTGAAAAATAGATCTGGTTAGTCATACAGTAAATCCTCAGTGATGCTCTTCTTGACCCGACCAGGTCATATTTGTTCCCACTGTCAGGTTAGTGATGGTAGACGGCCTGGTTGGTATTACATTCACCTCTGTGCTCCACAGCTGTCTTCAGTTCTGCCTTGCCTCACCTGTATCACTCTTAAAGACAGACTTTTGTTATCAACTGTAGTTAATGATACAGCAGTGTCCTACACCAGTAAGTATTTCTATGTGGTATCCTACACTAATCACTAGTTTAATGTCAGATACAGTCCTGTTGAATGTAGTATGCTCTCCTTAAATATTCTTTACTTTGGCACTTGTTTATCAACCCTCCCATAGCCTGTTCTTGACAATTTTTCGGATAATATTCTGTGATTACGGCTTTATTTGTAAAGTTTTCTTATCATTTTCTTTTGTATTTTTGTCCCTCTCTCTCTTCCCTTTGTTCTGACTCAATGATCCCACCCTCCTCCTATTTGATTTTCACTCTCATGTGTACATGATATATCTCACCCCGCTCAATCTCCTGCTTCTACCATTTCCCTCTGTCCCTTTTTGATTGTTTCACCTCTTTGCACCCTAAAATCACCTCTCCTGTCCCTCCTCTACATCTACCCCTCCTCTTCTCTCCTCCCCTACACCTTCCCCTCCACCACCCTCCCTCTTCTACCCATTCCTCTGCTCTCTCTCTCTCTCTCTCTCTCCCCTTTCCTCCCTTCACTCTTCCCCTACCTCCCTCCATCTCCTCTCCTCACCCTCCCCCCTCCCTGCAGACATTCGTCTGCGTGTGCGAGCAGAATACTGGGAGCATGAGTCGGCTCTGCGCGGCGGCGTCTCATCGGACAAGCAGCAGCCCCTGGAGCGGCAGTTTGAGCTGTTCAGTCGTGCCACCTCCGTGCTGCGCGCCCGCGACCTGGGCTCCATCATATGCGACATCAAGTTCTCTGAGCTGGACAACCTGGAGGCCTTCTGGGGGGACTATCTGAGTGGAGCGCTGCTGGAGGCCCTGAAGGGGGTGTTCATCACAGACTCTCTGCGGAGGGCGGCGGGGAGAGAGGGGGTTCGCCTGCTGATCAGTGTGGACCAGGATGACTACGAGGAGGGTCGCAGACTGCTGCTGGACGCACAGGAACAACAGGCCGGCTGCTGGGGACAAGACAGGTGAGCCTCACTGCTCTCTCCATTCTGGTTCTGTTATACTGTGTTAGTAAGCTGGTTTCTTAAAGTACTTATCTGTTGTGTGGTATGTACTGGGGCCATGCTGACCGCTACAGGGGGTGGGGGTCATAGATGTGGACTTGACTGGTGGTCATGAATTGGAATGGCTATGTAATGCCACCAATAACCACTAGATGGCAAACTGCCCACAGGCATCAGAGCCATATACACTTCCTGGTCTCACCAGTCTCACGTTGTCATACTTCCTAGACCCAACCTGAGAAAGCTGGTTATGGACGTTCGGCTCTGACAGACAGACAGGCAGCTGTGTGAGGTTGTGTTAATAATTTTCGGCTCACGACAGTTCACACAACAGTTCTAGAATCCTCAGAGACGATGAATAATAGTTGTAATTCTAACCACCGTCCTCCACTATGTTCCCTCTGCAGGTCATGAGCCCAAGGATAGAGGAATGAAAAGGAGAATAAAATATGAAAAGGAACATTTTTATTTTTTCTTTCCTTTTTAAGTCTGTCATGCTGAGAATAGAGCATACAGCTACTCCTAGGTCAGGGGAATAGTCCCCAGGGAAAACAGCCAAACTTGGAGCGAAGGCAAACTGGACTAAAAGACTTGACACACTGTTCTGTTTGGAATTGATAACACAAGTTGCGCTGAGCCTAGATGCCCTCAGGGCACTGAGGAAGAGACTGCCTTTGTTACACACACCATACATACATACATACATACATACATACATACATACATACATACATACATACATACATACATACATACATACATACATACACACATACACACATACACACATACACAGAGACAAACTAAACTTCCACTGTATCTAACATACACACTCTGTAAAATCATCCACATGAACCATCAGCGCTGCCTGTAAGACTCATTGAAGCCAAGAGACATTTCTTGCTAACAGTGACAGCACAGATACCAACAGGACTGGGTGCTAATGTTGAACATCTCTGGTTATGTTTGAGGAGCGTGTGAGATGCCCTGCAAGGCAAACTTCACCCATCTAAATATTAGTTTGAGTTTCCATTGAAATGTATGATTTTGAAAAGATGAGCGAGACTGCAGCTCTCAGACACTGGGGGAGAGATGATGGGGAAATGACTAAAGCATGAGATTATGTTTAGACCTTTTGGGATAGAATTAGAAATAGATGGCGAAGGGAAGACTACCTGAGGACAGTGTAGTGGACAAATCGCTGGTTCTTCGAGAACCCCAGTCCACACACACACACACCATGATCACAAGCCACTGGTAGTCCCATCACTGTGTGCCATGCTAACCCAGGGCCTGATAGCTGTGGTCAGTGGCCATCTCATCTCAGATGCCAGGAGATGATAGGAGTGATTACCTCTCAACCTCAGCCAACCATGGAGAACTCATCACATCCCCACAAGTTGTTGAACAGCAGCTGGGATAACACACTAGGCTTTGCTCACCCCGGCAGGACAGTGCTTCAGTCAATAAAACTGATGTAGAGGAGATCAAAATCAGAAGGATACATCCTAGTTCCACTCAGCCCTGCCTTGTAGTCCCAACTAGAGTGGCTCACAGAGCGCTGTCTGTCTCTAGTCTAGTCACCCTGGTGGAACTAATGCCTGAACTCCTCTGAGTGGGATCAATAACCCACTCTGTCTCGCCACCACCACCATGGGAGGAGAAGGAGTAAGGGGAAAGAGAGGAGAGGTAGAAGGGGAAAGAGAGGAGAAGGGGAAAGAGGAAGAGGGAGAAAGATCCCCACCTCCATCCCGTCTTTCAGCTCCTGGACCTCCTGGACAGCCGCCTCATCCTCTGGAGGATAAGTCTCCTGATACAACCAGGCTGCCTGGTCTGCTACAGCCCTGTGCCTGGTTCACACGGCCCTGTGTCTGGTTCACACGGCCCTGTGCCTGGTTCACACGGCCCTGTGCCTGGTTCACACGGCCCTGTGTCTGGTTCACACGGCCCTGTGTCTGGTTCACACGGCCCTGTGTCTGGTTCACACGGCCCTGTGTCTGGTTCACACGGCCCTGTGTCTGGTTCACACGGCCCTGTGCCTGGTTCACACGGCCCTGTGCCTGGTTCACACGGCCCTGTGCCTGGTTCACACGGCCCTGTGCCTGGTTCACACGGCCCTGTGCCTGGTTCACACGGCCCTGTGCCTGGTTCACACGGCCCTGTGCCTGGTTCACACGGCCCTGTGCCTGGTTCACACGGCCCTATGGGACCAGGGATGGAGGACTAAGGAGGCACTCAGGAAAACCTTAGTGTTTTGGTATATGTATTCGTTAGTGTAGCTTTGTATTGTTCATAAGAGAAAATAACAAAAATACTGTGTGTTCTAGTTCATTAACTTAGGGTGAACTTTTGTTTAAGTAGCTGGATATTTTTATTTAGGCACTGCGAAGGTGCTGTATATTAGTTTAATATATCAGTGGAAAGTTGGAATTATTTCAAATAAAAATAAATGATTTATCAAAGGTTTCTTGTCTATGATGTAACCGTGCCTTCAGAACATATTCACGCCCCTTGACTTTTTCCATATTTTGTTGTTACAGCCTGAATTTTAAATGTATTAAATTGAGATGTCACTGGCCTACACACAATACCCCATAATGTCCAAGTGGGATAATGTTTTTACAAATGTATTAAAAATGAAAAGCTGAAATGTCTTGTCCATAAGTATTCAACCCCTTTATTATGGCAGACCTAAATAGGTTAAGGAATAAAATAATTAAAAAGAATAACGCAATAAATGTTTAACGTGACTTTTGAATGACGACCTCATCTCTGCATCACACGCATACATTTATCTGTAAGGTCCCTCAGTCCAGCAGAGATTCAACCACAAAGACCAGGGAGGTTTTCCAATTGGTAGATGGGTAAAAAAAAAAAGCTGACATTGAATATCCCTTTGAGCATGATGAAGTTATTAATTATACTTTGGACGGTGTATCAATACACCCAGTCACTACAAAGATACTCCACAATACTAACATTAATTACAGAGTGTAAAGGAAGTTAACTTTGTCATGAATACAAAGTGTTATGTTTGGGGAAAATTCAACACATCACATCAGTGTCTCAGACCACTGAACCAGGGTCTGTAGTGACGCCTCTAGCACTGAGATGCAGTGCCTCAGACCACTGAACCAGGGTCTGTAGTGACGCCTCTAGCACTGAGATGCAGTGCCTCAGACCACTGAACCAGGGTCTGTAGTGACGCCTCTAGCACTGAGATGCAGTGCCTCAGACCACTGAACCAGGGTCTGTAGTGACGCCTCTAGCACTGAGATGCAGTGCCTCAGACCACTGAACCAGGGTCTGTAGTGACGCCTCTAGCACTGAGATGCAGTGCCTCAGACCACTGAACCAGGGTCTGTAGTGACGCCTCTAGCACTGAGATGCAGTGCCTCAGACCACTGAACCAGGGTCTGTAGTGACGCCTCTAGCACTGAGATGCAGTGCCTCAGACCACTGAACCAGGGTCTGTAGTGACGCCTCTAGCACTGAGATGCAGTGCCGCAGACCACTGAACCAGGGTCTGTAGTGACGCCTCTAGCACTGAGATGCAGTGCCTCAGACCACTGAACCAGGGTCTGTAGTGACGCCTCTAGCACTGAGATGCAGTGCCTCAGACCACTGAACCAGGGTCTGTAGTGACGCCTCTAGCACTGAGATGCAGTGCCTCAGACCACTGAACCAGGGTCTGTAGTGACGCCTCTAGCACTGAGATGCAGTGCCTCAGACCACTGAACCAGGGTCTGTAGTGACGCCTCTAGCACTGAGATGCAGTGCCTCAGACCACTGAACCAGGGTCTGTAGTGACGCCTCTAGCACTGATGCAGTGCCTCAGACCACTGAACCAGGGTCTGCTGTGACGCCTCTAGCACTGAGATGCAGTGCCTCAGACCACTGAACCAGGGTCTGTAGTGACGCCTCTAGCACTGAGATGCAGTGCCTCAGACCACTGAACCAGGGTCTGTAGTGACGCCTCTAGCACTGAGATGCAGTGCCTCAGACCACTGAACCAGGGTCTGCTGTGACGCCTCTAGCACTGAGATGCAGTGCCTCAGACCACTGAACCAGGGTCTGTAGTGATGCCTCTAGCACTGAGATGCAGTGCCTCAGACCACTGAACCAGGGTCTGTAGTGACGCCTCTAGCACTGAGATGCAGTGCCTCAGACCACTGAACCAGGGTCTGTAGTGACGCCTCTAGCACTGAGATGCAGTGCCTCAGACCACTGAACCAGGGTCTGTAGTGACGCCTCTAGCACTGAGATGCAGTGCCTCAGACCACTGAACCAGGGTCTGTAGTGACGCCTCTAGCACTGAGATGCAGTGCCTCAGACCACTGAACCAGGGTCTGCTGTGACGCCTCTAGCACTGAGATGCAGTGCCCTAGACTACTGAACCAGGGTCTGTAGTGACGCCTCTAGCACTGAGATGCAGTGCCTCAGACCACTGAACCAGGGTCTGCTGTGATGCCTCTAGCACTGAGATGCAGTGCCTCAGACCACTGAACCAGGGTCTGCTGTGACGCCTCTAGCACTGAGATGCAGTGCCTCAGACCACTGAACCAGGGTCTGTAGTGACGCCTCTAGCACTGAGATGCAGTGCCTCAGACCACTGAACCAGGGTCTGTAGTGACGCCTCTAGCACTGAGATGCAGTGCCTCAGACCACTGAACCAGGGTCTGTAGTGACGCCTCTAGCACTGAGATGCAGTGCCTCAGACCACTGAACCAGGGTCTGTAGTGACGCCTCTAGCACTGAGATGCAGTGCCTCAGACCACTGAACCAGGGTCTGTAGTGACGCCTCTAGCACTGAGATGCAGTGCCTCAGACCACTGAACCAGGGTCTGTAGTGACGCCTCTAGCACTGAGATGCAGTGCCTCAGACCACTGAACCACTTGGGAGCCCATGAGATTTGTTTTTAATTTCCAATAAATTCACTAAAATGTCTTAACATTTTCACTTTGTCATTATGTGGTATTGGGTGTAGATGGGTGAGAAAAATAATACATTTTGAATTCAGGCTGTAACAACAAAATGTGGAATAAGTCAAGGGGTATGAATACTTTCTGAAGGCACTGTATATGGTTGGTTTTGGGTTCATCTGTCTTTGTAAGTCGCATTGAAAGATACTGTTTGGACCACTGTTAGCTGTAAGAACAAGAACTGTAAAGTAATGTACAAAGTGCACACGTGAAAGAGGCATATTTGTTTTTTAACAATGCATTTAATATGTCAACTTAAACAACATGAGGAAAGGGGCTTGTAGCAAACTTTTCAAACTTCCTTTTTTTGCAAAAACACCCACAAAGGAAACATTTCTTATTTAATGTATGTATGCCTGAATTCTACTAAAACTATATGAACCAGGAACTGAAAGTGGATTTTTTTTTACCACAAACCACTAACATCTCATGCTGAGGCTCCAGACCCACATATTTGACAACATTTAAGAAAACAGACTGAAGATGACTTCCTCGTTCCACTTGTGAGTCTTGTGCCAGGCCCTGAAGCAGTTTCTACCCGGTATGAGACAGAGGGCCACCTGGCAGGCCTCACACTGCCAGATGGTCTTCCTCCGCTCTTTCTCCTGTTTACACCACACACAGGCCTTCCTGCCCTGGGTGGCCCTCTGCGACCGACAGACAGACAAGGGGTTGTTCAGCGGGACAGGGCAGCACCTCGCCCTCTTCTTCATCTTCCTCTCAGGGGGGGTAGGAACGGCCGCACCACTGCACCTGGCCCTCTTCCCGTTCTTCTTCCTCATCTTCTTCCTCTCAGGGGATGTGGAAAAGGCTTCACCGCTAGATGGGGATGTGGCTACACCTGACTTCAAGGTAGGGCTTGTCGCTACCTTAGATCTCAAGGTAAATGTAGTTACACCTATCTCACAGGTAGGGGGTGTGGCTGAAGGTGGCCTACATCTAGTCTTCACTGGGTTAGTGGATCTCTTCACCTGCTGAGTGGCAGGTGGGCCAAGGATTATTTTCTTCTTCTTTGACTTCCTGGTTTCTGGAAGTTCAGAGAGAGGGGCTGGCTCCAACTTCCTGAGGTAGAACATGATAGAACAGACACAAATGAAACAGAAATCTTAGAACAGAAAACAATGTGGACAATAGAATCTGAAAATAAGAAATTGAGATTCAACTGACTACATAATAGTGTGACTATAATATGAGAACTAGTGACCTGGTCCTCTTCGGTCTCTTTGTGGCAGGTGGACCTGGGATCTCCAATTCCTTTGACTTCATGCTCTCTGGTGGCTCAGAGAGAAGGCCCGGGGCTGGCTCCAACTTTCTGAGGTAGAATTGACGCAAAAGAAAATCTTAGAATAGAAAACAATATTGACAATGTGGAATTAGAAATTGGGATTAAACTAACTAATGGCGTGAATATAGTATGAAATAACTATGACTAAAGTGTAACCTGACCTGGTCCTCTTCAGTCGCTTTGTGGCAGGTGGGTTGAAGATTCCCGCCTTCTGCTGTGGCTCGATTGGTCTCTGCTGGCTCAGAGAGAGGGACTGGGTCTGGCTCAGAGAGAGGGACTGGGTCTGGATCAGAGAGAGGGACTGGGTCTGGCTCAGAGAGAGGGACTGGGTCTGGCTCAGAGAGAGGGACTGGGTCTGGCTCAGAGAGAGGGACTGGGTCTGGCTCAGAGAGAGGGACTGGGTCTGGCTCAGAGAGAGGGACTGGGTCTGGATCAGAGAGAGGGACTGGGTCTGGCTCAGAGAGAGGGACTGGGTCTGGCTCAGAGAGAGGGACTGGGTCTGGCTCAGAGAGAGGGACTGGGTCTGGCTCAGAGAGAGGGACTGGGTCTGGCTCAGAGAGAGGGACTGGGTCTGGCTCAGAGAGAGGGACTGGGTCTGGCTCAGAGAGAGGGACTGGGTCTGGCTCAGAGAGAGGGACTGGGTCTGGATCAGAGAGAGGGACTGGGTCTGGATCAGAGAGAGGGACTGGGTCTGGCTCAGAGAGAGGGACTGGGTCTGGCTCAGAGAGAGGGACTGAGTCTGGCTCAGAGAGAGGGACTGGGTCTGGCTCAGAGAGAGGGACTGGGTCTGGCTCAGAGAGAGGGACTGGGTCTGGCTCAGAGAGAGGGACTGGGTCTGGCTCAGAGAGAGCCTGGGTCTGGATCAGAGAGAGGGACTGGGTCTGGCTCAGAGAGAGGGACTGGGTCTGGCTCAGAGAGAGGGACTGGGTCTGGCTCAGAGAGAGGGACTGGATCTGGCTCAGAGAGAGGGACTGGATCTGGATCAGAGAGAGGGACTGGGTCTGGCTCAGAGAGAGGGACTGAGTCTGGCTCAGAGAGAGGGACTGGGTCTGGCTCAGAGAGAGGGACTGGATCTGGCTCAGAGAGAGGGACTGGATCTGGATCAGAGAGAGGGACTGGGTCTGGATCAGAGAGAGGGACTGGGTCTGGCTCAGAGAGAGGGACTGAGTCTGGCTCAGAGAGAGGGACTGGGTCTGGCTCAGAGAGAGGGACTGGGTCTGGCTCAGAGAGAGGGACTGGATCTGGCTCAGAGAGAGGGACTGGACTGACTTCCTGAAGGAGGTGGTCAAATGTGTAGTCACACTCACAAATCATGAATTGTTCATTTAATTCAATTGTGTGACTCTGTTACTCACAGGGTTGGGAAAAGGCACATTCTCTTTGGGGTGATATTGGGGCTAAAACAATGGAAATGGGTTTAGATGCATGTCAGGTGTGTTAATACGATTTTTTTATAACAAAAAACGAGAACTGAGCATTTAGAATGTTTGATACTTGCCTACTGGTGTCAGTTGGGCCATCATGAAACTTCTCTGCATCCTGTGTGACAGGTGGTCTGGGGAAAGTCTTCTTCTTTGACATCCTGGTCTCTGGTGGTTCTCTGGTGGAGTCAGACACAGGGACCGGAGCTGCATCCTCCTCCCTGAGAGAGCAAATGTATTACAAAAACTGAGTTAAAGGTAGACTCAGCGATATGACGTAGATGCAGAAAGTAAACAGCATAGTAGGTCAATTTCCACAACAACTAAGCGTTGAAACGCAAGGCTCAACTTCTTCTGCTGTTTTGGTCCACTGGCTGGGTCTGGCTCAGAGAGAGGGACTGGGTCTGGCTCAGAGAGAGGGACTGGGTCTGGATCAGAGATAGGGACTGGGTCTGGCTCAGAGAGAGGGACTGGGTCTGGCTCAGAGAGAGGGACTGGGTCTGGCTCAGAGAGAGCCTGGGTCTGGATCAGAGAGAGGGACTGGGTCTGGCTCAGAGAGAGGGACTGGGTCTGGCTCAGAGAGAGGGACTGGGTCTGGCTCAGAGAGAGGGACTGGGTCTGGATCAGAGAGAGGGACTGGGTCTGGATCAGAGAGAGGGACTGGGTCTGGCTCAGAGAGAGGGACTGGGTCTGGCTCAGAGAGAGGGACTGGGTCTGGCTCAGAGAGAGGGACTGGGTCTGGCTCAGAGAGAGGGACTGGATCTGGCTCAGAGAGAGGGACTGGACTGACTTCCTGAAGGAGGTGGTCAAATGTGTAGTCACACTCACAAATCATGAATTGTTCATTTAATTCAATTGTGTGACTCTGTTACTCACAGGGTTGGGAAAAGGCACATTCTCTTTGGGGTGATATTGGGGCTAAAACAATGGAAATGGGTTTAGATGCATGTCAGGTGTGTTAATACGATTTTTTTATAACAAAAAACGAGAACTGAGCATTTAGAATGTTTGATACTTGCCTACTGGTGTCAGTTGGGCCATCATGAAACTTCTCTGCATCCTGTGTGACAGGTGGTCTGGGGAAAGTCTTCTTCTTTGACATCCTGGTCTCTGGTGGTTCTCTGGTGGAGTCAGACACAGGGACCGGAGCTGCATCCTCCTCCCTGAGAGAGCAAATGTATTACAAAAACTGAGTTAAAGGTAGACTCAGCGATATGACGTAGATGCAGAAAGTAAACAGCATAGTAGGTCAATTTCCACAACAACTAAGCGTTGAAACGCAAGGCTCAACTTCTTCTGCTGTTTTGGTCCACTGGCTACCACGCTGGAACAGTGTGAAGCAAACCTGTGTACATGCGCAGATACTGTGTGTGACTATATGAGAGCGTGAAGCCAAGTGCTCTGCTGGTTAGCTACTGCATAGCAACCTAGCGGTGCCAAAACCCCTGGTCTGCCTTAGAAAGCCTATATAAAGTATGATAGCTAGAATGGCCAAACAATTTTTTTTAAACATCTGGTTTGGCCGCTAAAATGTGTTTATTATGATCAAGTTCGATCCCACAGTGAATTATTTTAAAGTTCGCTACAAATCCATATATTACATTAAATACGGATCCATTTTGACTACTAGTCCTCACAGGACAACATTTTAAAAAATACTTTTTTTTTACTCTTAATTTAACTATGCAAGTCAGTTAAGAACAAATTCTTATTTACAATGACGGCCTTCACCGGCCAATTGTGCGCCACCCTCTGGGACTCCCAATATGGCTGGTTGTGATACAGCATCGATTCGAACCAGGGTGTCTGTAGCGACGCCCCTAGCACTGACATGCAGTGCCTTGACCGCTGCACCACTCGGGAGCCCAACACAGACCAGACCAATGGACTGACACAGACCAATCACAGGCCGGCAGCCTACGAAGAGGTGTGCGCCCTCATGCACGCTCTTTGCACATGTCTCTAAGGCAGGATGAAAACGACTTCATCGAACATTATCCTTTGCTAATTTTGGCCACTTTCTCGATTATCCTTAGCAATGTTGGTGCCATTCAGCCCCATTAGGCAGGTCATGACTAGAAGGGATCCAGCTTTTGACAAATTAACATCAGATTTTACTTCGTAGCAGGTTAGGAGAACTTACACAACAGGTTAGGATAATTAACAGCAGGTTAGGATAATTAGGTTAAGGTAAGGTTAGGAAACAGGTTAGAGTTATCTAAAATCCCAAAAGATTCAACTTTTGATGCTAATTTGACAAAAGCCGGATACCATTTAGCCATGACCCATTCAGCAATATGGGGCGTTTCAAATTCAAATATTTCCGGCTTCATGAGCCATCGGGATTTTTCCATAGGGATACGAGGATGACATCGGTGCTATCGCTATCTAATGGTTTTAATGTCTATGGGGAGGAAAGTCTTGCATCTGGCTCATCTCAATATCTGTGGTGCTGCTTGTGGAAACGTTATTTCGCTGAATCTACCTTTGATATAGAAAACAGTAGGCACGTGTAGCCTATTAATTCACACTTACTCACAGGTCAAGAGGTGGGAAAATCCAAAGACACCTTTTCAGTCGTCTGGTGACTTTTGGACTAAAACAAAGTAAATAGATTTAGATGCATGTGTGGAGTATACAGTTTAAGTCAGAAGTTTACATACACCTTAGCCAAATACATTTAAACTCGGTTTTTCACAATTCCTGACATTTAATCCTAGTAAAAATTCCCTGTCTTAGGTCAGATAGGATCACCACTTTATTTTAAGAATGTGAAATGTCAGAATAATAGTAGAGAGAATGATTTATTTCAGCTTGTATTTCTTTCATCACATTCCCAGTGGGTCAGAAGTTTATATACACTCAATTAGTATTTGGTAGCATTGCCTTTAAATTGTTTAACTTAGTTCAAACATTTCGGGTAGCCTTCCACAAGTTTCCCACACTATGTTGGGTGAATTTTGGCCCATTCCTCCTGACAGAGCTGGTGTAACTGAGTCAAGTTTGTAGGCCTCCTTGGTCGCACACGCTTTTTCAGTTCTGCCCACAAATTTCCTATAGGATTGAGGTCATGGCTTTGTGATGGCCACTCTAAAACCTTTGTTGTCCTTAAGCCATTTTGCCTCAACTTTGGAAGTATGCTTGGGGTCATTGTCCATTTGGAAGACCCATTTGTGACCACGCTTTAACTTCCTGACTGATGTCTTGAGATCTTGCTTAAATATATCCACATAATTTTCCTCCCTCATGATGCCATCTATTTTGTGAAGTGCACCAGTCCCTCCTGAAGCAAAGCACCCCCACAACATGATGCTGCCACCCCCGTGCTTCACGGTTGGGATGGTGTTCTTCGGCTTGCAAGCCTCCCCCTTTTTCCTCCAAACTTAACGATGGTCATTATGGCCAAACAGTTCTATTTTTGCTTCATCAGACCAGAGCATATTTCTCCAAAAAGTACGATCTTTGTCCCCATGTGCAGTTGCAAACCGTCGTCTGGCTTTTTTATGGCGGTTTTGGAGCAGTGGCTTCTTCCTTGCTGAGCGGCCTTTCAGGTTATGTCAATATAGGACTCGTTTTACTGTGGATATAGATACTTTTGTACCCGTTTCCTCCAGCATCTTCACAAGGTCCTTTGCTGTTGTTCTGGGATTGATTTGCACTTTTTGCATCAAAATACGTACATCTCTAGGAGACAGACCGCGTCTACTTCCTGAGCGGTATGACGGCTGCGTGGTCCCATGGTGTTTATACTGGTGTACTATTGTTTGTACATATGAACATGGTACCTGCAGGTGTTTGGGAATTGCTCCCAAGGATGAACCAGACTTGTGGAGGTCTACATTTTTTTTTACGAGGTCTTGACTAATTTCTTTTGATTTTCCCATGATGTCAAGCAAAGAGGAACAGAGTTTGAAGGTAGGCCTTGAAATACATCCACAGGTACACCTCCAATTGACTCAAAATATGTCAATTTGCCTATCAGAAGCTTCTAAAGCCATGACATCATTTTCTGGAATTTTCCAAGCTGTTGAAAGGCACAGTCAACTTAGTGTATGTAAATGTATGACCTACTGGAATTGTGATACAGTGAATTATAAGTGAAATAATCTGTCCGTAAACAATTGTTGGAAAAATTACTTGTGTCATGCACAAAGTAGATGTCCTAACCGACTTGCCAAAACTATAGTTTGTTAACAAGACATTTGTGGAGTGGTTGATAAATGAGTTTTAATGACTCCAACCTAAGTGTATGTAATCTTCCGACTTCAACTGTACCTAAAGGTAAAGGTCTTTAATCATAACTAATTTAGTTAAAACAGAAACTCTTTAGTGCCAAGGCATCCGCTGTTTGATGAGATATCGTCGGCATCGTCAAAGGATCCAGAGCGCCTGTGTCCAAACGTCTTCTTAAAAAGCAGATGTGCTTAAAACATGAATGTTGGCTGCAATTTCTTACAAACTTGCCATTTTATATATTCTATTTTTCATACCCAACCTTTAACTGAAATGGAAGCGTTGCTATTTTGTTTCATCAGTTCTGGACATGTTTGGTCCGAGCCGAGACGCATGCAAATTGGAGCTAACAGGTTTTCAGTGTATAAAAAAAGAATAAGCTAAACATACATCTATATGTATATTTCATAACTCACCTCTTGGTCTTATTCTGGACATTAAGCTTGGTCTGTCCACTCTGGTCCTCGCTTTTCATCTCCGGAAAGGACAGGTGGGCTTTTTCAGCCCGCGCTCACAATTGTTGGGGTCTAGGTTTTCGACTGGTGCCAGCAGGAATAATATCAGCTGCTCAACAACTATACAATTCATCCGCCCGCTGACTCACTGATGTTGGTCAATTAGTTCCCCGGCGTTTCTAATGTTCAACATAGGCTACTATCTAAAGTTAGAAAGACTAAAATAATATTGCAACATTCTTAAATCAAGGTACTGAAATCTATATTATGCACAGTCAAAATATAAACAACCAAGGTTAAAATATAAACTACCCATCTCTTTCTTCCAGGTGGGCCTGTGGTCATTGTGCGAGTGACTAGTGAATTTGAAAAGGTAGGAAGATCCATCCATTTTGTGTGTAAACTTACTGTACAAAAAAATATGTGGTGTAAATTTGGTTACATATAAATAGAGACCCAAAGCTCCTCATTTTGCCTAAAACCACCTTTCTATGGGCCTGTTCCAAAGTAGCATTTAGTTGCGCAGCTATATGCTATTATAGTGTGAAGCTACGAAAATAGCCTAGGCTACCACATTAACATATATTCTGGCAATTTGGGTAACAGGTAGGCTATGTTGTGTGTGTTCTGCAGCGGTGAAAACATCATTCATTATTTTCCTGTTCTCTCCATTCCCGCCATGACGGTAAACGTCTTATTATTAAACGTCACATTATTACGTGTTTCGCGGTTCACAGTTATGATGACTACCTTGTTTTAGTGTGGATCACAACGTTGATGTAACAATGTTATGGGTAATAATGTTGCGTTCTGACCACGCCCACCCTTAATAAAGCTTAGGAATTTTCAAATGTCTTCATAGTTTGATCAGCAGACATGGAGAACAGCAAAGGGGACCAAACCCCAGAGAAAAATCTGATTGGGCCTTCACTGCCTTTCTCAGAGGCTGTATTATTCGATGGCCAGCCAGACTGCCAGAGGTATCCCTTGATGAACAGAGAGATGTTTGGAGGCCTGTCCTTCTCAACACCAAGCCAGGAACCAGGGACACCCAGGCTCATGCGCACCAACTCTGACTTCTGCAGAGAACTGAAGGGTCAACTGAAAGGCTGCTTCGATGGTCCAGCTCTGAGCAGTGACTTCCTCAATGAAGACCCTGTCTCTCTAAAAAATGATTTTTTCAAAGAGTTAGAGGATCTAGGCCTGGAGAACTCTGGGGCATCATGTTCAACCATGGAGGAGCCCCAGCCTGCTGTGACCAACACCATGCTCCTGGAGACCACCACCCCTGAGCCTGGCTCTCCAAGCCAACCGCCAACTGTCTTCTCTGTGGACCTGGCCGCTGAGACTGCCCCTTCCCTTCAGGAGCTCTTCCAGCCACAGATGTTCCCTGAAGTGTTTGGACCAGGCTGTGGTATAAGTTGCACTGCCCTGCTGCTGCCTACCAGAACACCCCCTGCTGGTTACTCACCAGCCTGTGGATCCACCCAGGGCGATGATGGACCCAACAGGGGCTCTATGAACAACCTCAGTCTGGACCCGAACTCAGCCTCGACAACACCGCTACTATCCCAGCATGCCCTGCTACAGGCGGAACAGGCTCAGTGCTCTCAGCTCTGCCGTGACTCCATCTTTGAGCCAGGGTTTAGCCCAGCCCACCCCTGGTCCCAGGTGGTGAAGTTTGATGCTACCCCCCAGGCTCCCACCACCGCCACCACACATCTCTTCGACCACATGGAACCCACTGACGCCACCACTCTGCTCTCCCAGCCCAGCAGCCCTCTGCCAATGAGCACCAGGGACGCCGGCCAGATCCACATCCATGTCACCGGGGTCAATGAGATGGTTGTCATGGTGACGGAGGTGGAAGGAGAGGAGGTGGAGGAGCTTCAGAGCCTGATGACCATGGCGCCCCAGTCGTCGTGCTGCCAGCTGGTGATGGAACAGCCAGAGAATGCAGTGAGAGAGGAAGAGGGGGGTGAGAAGAAGGAGAAGCCTGGATGCTGCTGGAGTGGAGGGTGCTGTTTCTTCTCTTGCATGTCGAGCAAAACAGAGCAATGAATAAAAATAAGTATTTGTTTTCATTATTACATTTCTATCTGTTGTGTGTTTTTATGACTTACACAGAGTGTTCAAAACATTAGGAACACCTTCCTAATATTGAGTTGCACACCCTTTTTGCCCTCAGAACAGCCTCAATTTGCCAGGGCATGGACTCCACAGGGATGCTGGACCATGTTGACTCCAATGCTTGCCAAACTTGTGTCAAGTTGGCTGGATGTCCTTTGGGTGGTGGACCATTCTTGATACACACGGGAAACTGTTGAGCGGGAAAAACCCAGCAGCGTTGCAGTTCTTGACACAAACCGGTGCGACTGGCACCTACTACCATACCCCGTTCACTGGCACTTAAATCTTTTGTCTTGCCCATTCACCCTCTGAATGGCACACATACACAATCCATGTCTCAATTGTCTCAAAGCTTAAAAATCCTTCTGGATTTAACAGGTGACATCAGTAAAGGATCATAGCTTTCACCTGGATTCACCTGGTCTGTAATGTCATGGAAACAGCAGGTGTTCCTAATGTGCTTTTTCACACCGCGCTCACAATTGCTGGGGTCTAGGTCTTCGACGGTCTAAAGATAATAGAGCTGGAGCTCTCTGGGGAAGGAATTACTGTTCACTTGAAGCAGGCTAGGCTGTCTCCCATTCTGTTTGTGTGGTCAATTCTGCTGTGTCTATGTTCATGCACACAGATGTCTACCATTATTATCAAGGAATTTGTTGCACAAAAATCAGTAAATCCACCAAAAGCAAGGTGCTCATTCATTCTTTTTTTCTGTTAAATAATGTTGTTTCTGGCCTGCAGATGGCAGCATAAGGTGAATAGTCCATTTGAAGAGAGCTGCATATAGAAAAAGCCCCTCTGAATACCCAGAGGTAGGCCTATATGTCCGGTAAAGGAACTGTGGATCTAACTTCTGTTCCAGGTCATTGCGTTTTAGGAATTGGTGGTCTATGAATATTGACATTTTAATATTAATTGATTGATATGCTATTAATAGGTTATTGTCTATTAATTAACCAGCTTTTAAGCGCCATTGGCCCTTCAAAATGATCTGTGACAACAAATGTGTCACCTCTCATAAACATGTCAGGAAACCTGTTATTCTATATGCCGTCTTTATACTGTATGGAATCATACAGAATACAGAACACAGCCAACACTGATGATTATACTGGGTGTTATTACCATATTATCAAATGTTCATTTTGAATTAGATTTCTTAGAAATGTGGAAATCTGTCCTCACACTCTCTTAAATGACAATCTCTGCATCTCTCTAACACACACACACACACACTATCCCTCTTGCTCTCCCGGTCTCACATGCACGCGCCTCTTTCTCCTCAGCACCAGCACCACAAACACCACGTCGCCATGGAAACCGCTGAGAGACGTCGAGAGTGAGAGATGGGAAGGGGAACGCGAGTTGTGGAGAGAGATGGAGAAAGAGCGAGAGAGGAGAGCAGAGGAGAGAGAGGGACACAATGAGGACAGCAAGGGAGACATGGAAGGTTAGGGTGTTACCTACCATAAGGGCTGGCGCGTGCTCCCAGCCCCCGCACCCCAAAACACTGCCAAACCCCCTTCACCTCTAACCTTCCCCCAATTTCTAATTCACAGCCCCCACCCCAGATTATGTTCCCCTTATGCCCTTCCTTCCTCCCTTTTTCCCTGGCCCCCCATACACACACCTCTCCCCATCTTTGCACTCCATCCCTCTCGTGTTCAGACAGGCAGCTCGCATGGCGGGGATAGAGACGTTCACCGATGGAAGCACTGGTAAATTTTCACCTCCAAAAAAAGATAAAGATTTCATTTAAGGGCTCAACTTTGCATAGTGATAACTTATCATTGCATTCTGCTTCCTCCCATGTTTCCCCTCTGCCTCTTCCCATCCTCTCTAAACCCTCCACCTTCTTCTCAAGTATATTGCTTTTCTGTTTCAATTCACAACCAGAAAGACTTTAGTCCAATTTCGAGGCCAACTTGCCTGTGTCATAGAGAGTGAGAGAGAGAAGGAGATGGACAGAAAAATAACGGCCTTAATGATTTCTTGCGCGGGCAGGGATTTTATTTTTATTGATTAGAAAATAAATGAATTCATGTGGGCAACCCTTTCCCTCTGTCCCTCTCATACCCCCGCTCTCCTTCTGTCGGTGGGCGAATGGCGCTGTCATTCACCTGCTCTGCATGCTGTATTTCTGGCTGTGAATCGCGCGAATATTTGATTTGGAATATGAGTTCGCTCTACATTATGTATGCACGTGCATCATGTGTCTGTCTGCGCTTGCATTCG
The DNA here is from genome assembly GCF_965601325.2 of Salmo salar. Taxonomy (NCBI): domain Eukaryota; kingdom Metazoa; phylum Chordata; class Actinopteri; order Salmoniformes; family Salmonidae; genus Salmo; species Salmo salar. The sequence goes on along the minus strand of NC_138295.1, from coordinate 72,790,069 downwards.
TTGAATGCGAACATTACGCATAGAATGTTTCCTCTTATCGGTTATTGATGTGATATGCTCTGTGTTGTGATTGTAATGTCTGTTTACATAGCAAGAGTACATTTATCTTTGCTTTCATGACTGGGGTTTGCGAGGAGTCATTTGATTCAGATGTCCAGCCGTAACGTTACATAACCGTGAGTGGTTATTGAAAGTCGTTTTTGAAATAGGCTACAACCCGAATTCAGTGGAATCCCTTGATGCCGCTATGAGCCTTTTGTTGTTTAATTGTGTATAGTCTTCAAATGTCTGTCATGAGAGAAAAGCCTATATGTTCACCCACTCAGTGGACACGAATAGGCTATTATTTGCCCTTGACTGTGACAGTATAAAGACTATGTGTATTTAGTGTTATTGGGTTGGATTTTTAATCAATGTGGTCGATATTTGTTCGGCAGTTTCCCGATCGCCGCATATAATAGGCTACCTACCACAATAACACGGCCCCTACACGGCCAGTAAGAGTGGTAGTGCTGTTGTAGGGCAGATAGACCGCAGAAGGGAAATCGATGGACAGAGTGAGTTAATTATGAGAAAATCAATTAAGAGGAGGGGATTGAGCCTTTATAAGGCCGAGCATCGAGACAGAGCACCCGCAGAGGAGGAGAGCTGGGGACGCGGACACACTCAGTCTGCAGACTCTCCTCTATCATCTCGCTCCTGACTCTAGCCAACTGAGCGTTCTATGGGATGTAATTGAACAAAGGCAGTGTGATCTTATCTCTTTTAACCAAAATCTATTCATGAAATATAGTGTTGATCACTGTGTTGAAATGATGATTGTCACGTAGGCTAGTTGTGTTTTGTGTTTTTATGTAATGTAATGTAATATGAAGAATTGCATCATCCTGGGAGTCGTTGCTATTTGAAACACAGTCTTCTGACACATAACTGCAACTGGGCAGCAGTGTGTGCCTACAACACACACCACACCTCTGCTGCCCGGTTGCTATGTGTGTGCGTGCATGTGCAAGTGTCCATATATTACTGGTGTTGGCCCGCTAACGTTCCGAGAACCTATTGCCATTTAGAGGTCATTATGTGGCTCCACGTGCAGTGGTTGATCCACGGACAACGTGCGGTGTAAATAGAGGGACCAAGGACTTGGAGGTACAGACAGACAGGCACGAGAGAAAAAAGACACAGGAAGACATGATTCACAAAATATTCCCCAGATGCCCCAGGAAGCCCCCCCAAACCGTAGTCCACTGGTTAATGAGCAACAGACACTGGTCAGTGGTCAGAGACGGATGTTTCAGACAGGGTTTGAGCTGAGACAGAGAGAGAAGCATTATCATATTATTAGTTATGGCCATTGATAGGCCTAATTGTCAACCACGCAAACACACTTGTAATCAGATATTGGGTGATAGTTTGTTAGCTGGAATATAATGTTTAAATATTAACGATCTTGCTGCTATGGGCTATATTTCGGTAAAGTCCACACAATACACAGGTCTACAGTCCAGTGTTGGCTATTTTAATATAATGGGCTTACATCTCTATATTTGCCTACATAGGCCTACAATATTATATAATAATGTGGTGTAAAAAATATATAATGTTCGTGTGTAGTGCCGTGCTTATTAGTTATTTGGTAAAAATGCAGAAAGAATTGTGTGCACCTAAAGTATTCAAATTAGATTTAATACATTCCACATCAAGTAGGCCTATACTGTATCGCTCTCTCATTTTTTACATCTCAAAGTCGTGATGGTGATGAGCTTTAAAAGTATTCAGTTAGCCTGCAGATACAGAGGCTATGTATTCAATAAGCATATGAAGCAAGTCTGGTTAGCGTTATTATTCCCCGATGTCTTTTAAGTTCGGTAAAGGGAAAGCCCGCTCTGCTCTGTTCTTAATCCAGTCAATTGACTAACGATGATAATTTGAGGGTTGGTTGTTTGATTAGGCTATACATCTCTCTTTAACTAGTAAGAATACAATATGTCAAGTTTAAACGTCAAGTGAAAAACTATGGTGTGTGTGTGTGTGTGTGTGTGTGTGTGTGTGTGTGTGTGTGTGTGTGTGTGTGTGTGTGTGTGTGTGTTAAAGCACTTGAATATGTGCACTGGAATACAATTAAACACGATTTGCTGAATATGATTATGTAATAGCATATGCATATTTGCATTCAAAATTCAGTTGATAATACAAAAAACGAAAGGAAAGTCTTACAATTGCACTACCCTATAATAATAATAATAATAACAATAATAATATTTTAATGCAGAATTTAATGCTCTTAATACGATAGGCCTGTTTGAACGCAAATGAGAGATAAGACAAGGAAAGTCATTGAATGTAATATAGTTTCAAGAAACCCCAGAACTTCCAGAGGTAATTTTCAGAATGTTCATAGTATTGTGTTTTTAGGAAAGTCATAGGAATAAAGTAGGCCTCTCTAAAATGACGAACTAACCCTAAACTAGAAAACGTTAGGATTTCCTTATCATGCTTTATAATAGGCTGTATTTCCTAATGCAAACATGTCAAATACCCATGTATCTGTGAATATGGAACGATATTTGCGTTTTAAAAAGCCCTCCTTTTCGCTGGAACACTAAATGTTCCACATAGCATGTTTTCAAACGCATAGGCAATGTGATTCAGTCCCCTGATTCCAACCACAGTATGGCTGTTCTGAGTTTCAGTGTTTTTATGCCTATTTCTGGAATATTTAAAAACCATGAAACAAGGCTTTAACGATGTTATTGCTGTCAGGTGAAATATATATTCCTTAGCATTAGCTATGTAGGCCTATATTCATTTTGTATATTTATATGTATTTCTTCTTGTGCACTAGGCTACATTGCGTTTCATTCTGCTTATTCATTTGCGTTGTGTAACTTTGACACTATCTGCAAGGTGTTTTGCGCCATGTGTTGGTGTGCATTCTTTCACACGCGTTCAAAGACACTGGACTTCTCTTACAAAAGCAGATTGTTCACATAGGCTACCCTATAATTATAAAGTTTACCCTGCATGACGTAAATTATTGCATGAAGCCCAGATGCTGCAAAAAGCCTATAACGTGTGAAAAAGCCTATAACGCGTCGGAAGGAATCTGCATCAGTTTAGCATAATGACACAGGAGAGATATTTCAAAGAAAACATTTTCGGAGGATGAATGGAGAATTGTTAATACATAATATTCAAATCTACATTGCAATATATATATATATATATATATATATATATATATATATATATATATTAAATGCTTTCATTTTATATTGCCCAGGGAAATATTCATGGAGATAATTACACAGCTTCTACTAATTTATTGTTGCTCTAATATCAAGATATACACCATGCATAACGGGACAACGTTTAACCACATTGCAATGAAACTTGCATATTAAAGAATATATAAAAATTCTGAAGGAGTGTCAGAGTCTTCATTCTCTAGTCAATAGATCTAAAAAAGAATCTCAGAGATGATGAGTTTTAAACACAAACCTCATATACCACAAACATGAACTAAATGTGTTGATACGTCGTTTACAATAGATGCTATCGGACCAAATGTCTTTGAACTGGAACTCATGATCAGAATGAAATAAACTACGATATTATAATTCCAATAAGCAAAAGCTGTGTAGCCTACAAGTCTACGTCGTTATACATACCATACGACATGAAATATTCAATCAAACTGATGTGAAACAAACTGCTGTTCATCTATTTTCCTGGACTGTTCTTTTGTAAGTACGTTCTCTAGGCTTACTGTATGTCAGAGAATACTTCGGCTACCTATCCAAATATAGGGTAAACGTAGCCTGTTGTGTTAGAGGTTACAAATGTTTTTAAAACAGTCTTTCCATTGTATAAGTTATTTTTGATGTTGCAAAACGAAACCCTCAATTGATCTAAACCGGTGGTTATGGTTGGTGAGTTGTCTATATAGGATATTTTTATGCAACCGAACAGGCTAAAAGGATTGGGCTATGCAATGTAGCCTAATATCTGAAACCAAGTCCTAAATCGTTTCTTGGGACCTTATAGATTAGAACTCAGTTGGCAGGTGTACTTCACAAATCCTCATAGGTTTATTGCACCAACTATTTTCAGTGTCTCAACTTTACAAGTTGTAGGCTAAGATAACTTATAAAACGAGGATACATTGTCTATAGATTTTTCGTTATAGTTCCGATCATTATCATCACCACAGGCCGTACTAAAATGAATCAATTTTCTGCGCACGATTCTCCCAGCAAATGGTGTTGGGTCTCTCCGCGGCCCGGAGCACAATGCAGTAATGACCCGCGGGTCAAAGGCCGCTTGGTCAGTCCCTCAATTAAAGCGGAAAAATTGCAATTGCACGTCGTAGCCTTTCTGCGACAAGAAGGGGCCAGTGTTGACCGTTAGACCTCGGGATATGTGCCATATTGCTATACGTTTTTTTTCCCACCATACTTCTTCACTTCGTTCGACTTAAAAATGCATTCAAACATGGGTTAAATCAATTACTTTTGTTGGATTGTATTTAACATATAGAGCCCATATTTTACAATAAAGTAATTTAGCAATATAAAATATCTGCAGTAGGGCTATTTAGAGAGGCATATATATTTTTTAGAAGTTGTAGACTATGCCTTTATAAAAGCTGGTGCATACCCTCGTCAGTAGGCTATCATTGTTTTTAGTTGGAAATATTTTTCGGGAAATATTAAATAGGTAAAGTGGATGAATGAATTACAGTGGAAATATTAATCACATTTTTGGGGGGAATGTAAGCTATATGCCTATTGTAATATATGTTAATGAAATTGATCGTGGTGATTTTGTTTTTGTGATAATTTGATGCTGCGGTTGTTCAAGATATCGCTTGTTATTTTCCACTCCACACCACGTGATATAAATGTCATGAACCCTCCAGCGTCGGTGGCTATTGAATAGTATCCGATTCCTATATAATTCATGACTAAATCACGATCATTGCTCGATCGATTGACTTGATAAATTCTTGTAATCATCCGAAATTTTCGCATTGGCAAAAGCGTTGACTTTCTTGCCAAACGAGCTTTATCTGCCAATAGGTTTTCAGTAAGTGACAGGAAAGAAGTGATCAATTGATCAACAATGACCACAATGAAAAGGCTCTTGTGAGGACACACATGCCCTTTCTGTGAGTGTGTCTGTGGTCTGTGTGTGGTTAGAATATGATCAAGCCTGGGGTCAGAGTTCAGGATCATCCCAGACAGACACGACCCTGGGAGACAGAGTGACCTCTGCGTTTAAACTGGGGTGTGGGAGGAGAGAGAGGACAACAGGGAAGGAGAGATGGACAGGGAAAGGAGAGAGGAACAGGAGGAGGAGCAAAGGGTAGGAGACCGAGGGACAGGGTGAAGGAGATGAGGAGAGAGGAGGGAAGAAGGAGTGAGATAGGGACTGAAAGGTGGCGAGAGAGGGAGGAAGAAGCGAGATAGGGAGTTGAAGGGGAGAGGTGAGAGAGCAAGAGAGAGAGACAGACAGATCCACCCACAGGGATGATCATTGAATATAACTTGGTTTGTCCATGTATGTTCCAGCAGCGGTCTGGTCTGGATGTGGTCCCTCCTGCTCCTGCTGCTAGATGCAGTGAATTAACACCTGACCTTGGCTTCTGACCCCACTCCCCTTCCCACTGCTACACACAGCTACCCCCAGCAGCAGCAAATATGTGTTATCTAGCCTGGACACACACACACACACACACACACACACACACACACACACACACACACACACACACACACACACACACACACACACACACACACACACACTTACGAGCACACAATGTAGTGAATTATATAGTGAATATATGTGGAAGTGGATTGAGAAGATGTTCACTTTACACACAACCCCCTGATCCTGCTTTCTAATCCCACAGTCACAACCCAGATCCTGCCTTCCAATCCCACAGTCACAACCCAGATCCTGCCTTCCAATCCCACAGTCACAACCCAGATCCTGCCTTCCAATCCCACAGTCACAACCCCAGATCCTGCCTTCCAATCCCACAGTCACAACCCAGATCCTGCCTTCCAATCCCACAGTCACAACCCCAGATCCTGCCTTCCAATCCCACAGTCACAACCCCCAGATCCTGCCTTCCAATACCACAGTCACAACCCCAGATCCTGCCTTCCAATCCCACAGTCACAACCCCCAGATCCTGCCTTCTAATCCCACAGTCACAACCCCCAGATCCTGCCTTCCAATCCCACAGTCACAACCTCAGATCCTGCCTTCCAATCCCACAGTCACAACCCCCAGATCCTGCCTTCCAATCCCACAGTCACAACCCCCAGATCCTGCCTTCCAATCCCACAGTCACAACCCCAGATCCTGCCTTCCAATCCCACAGTCACAACCCCCAGATCCTGCCTTCCAATCCCACAGTCACAACCCCCAGATCCTGCCTTCCAATCCCACAGTCACAACCTCAGATCCTGCCTTCCAATCCCACAGTCACAACCCCAGATCCTGCCTTCCAATCCCACAGTCACAACCCCAGATCCTGCCTTCCAATCCCACAGTCACAACCCCCAGATCCTGCCTTCTAATCCCACAGTCACAACCCCAGATCCTGCCTTCCAATCCCACAGTCACAACCCCCAGATCCTGCCTTCCAATCCCACAGTCACAACCCCCGGATCCTGCCTTCCAATCCCACAGTCACAACCCCCAGATCCTGCCTTCCAATCCCACAGTCACAACCCCCAGATCCTGCCTTCCAATCCCACAGTCACAACCCCCAGATCCTGCCTTCCAATTCCACAGTCATAACCCCCAGATCCTGCCTTCCAATCCCACAGTCACAATCCTGAGAGATCTCAGTGTCACTGCCTTAGACCATAATGACCATGAAATAATAATCTTATCCCTACGCACTGACCAGAGAGGTAAAGCAGCTGTCACCCCCACAAACCAGCCCCAGACCCATCCCTAGCCCCAGCTCAAACCCTAGCCCCAGACCCATCCCTAGCCCCAGACCCATCCCTAGCCCCAGCTCAAACCCTAGCCCAAACCCATCCCCAGACTCATTCCTAGCACTAGACCAAGTCCCGTCCCTTGCTCAAGCCCTGGGTTCAATATGCCCTTGCTCCAACCCCAGCCCCAGTCCAGTCTCCTAACCTCATTGTCTTCTGCTGGACTGATGGTTACACTGTGTGATAAACTGTCCAATGGTCCCTCGGTCATTACATGATGCAGTACTGGCATCTGACCTGTGAGTGGCAGTAGAGAGCAGGTGGTCTGGCTCGGTTAGGTTTCCTAACGATCTTCCCAGTTAGACAGAGGAGGAAGGGAGTAAAGAGGTAGGGAGCAGCGCAGAGGAGAGGAAGGAAAACAGATGAAGCAGAAAAATACCTATTTTTATCCCTGCCCTCTCTGTCAAAGCTCTTTGTCTGTCTCTTCCTTCACTCCTCCTCTCATTTTGTCCTTCTCTTTCTCACTCCCCCAATCCTCGTCCTTTTCCACACACTTGTTCCTTAATCCCAAATATATCTCTCTCACTACCCCTGTCTCAATTGTTCTGATTCTGCCTCTCTCTACTCCTCCTCTATCACTCCCAAACATGCCACCTCTCAGTAGAACCCCTTTTAAACACTTGGTGTTTAATTGGATAGTACAAGTACTGCATATATGTTATTATGATGTTTTGTGTGGTAGATGTACTAGTAGTGTAGCAGCAGTTAATGTTGCTGTACTAAACTAATTTGTCTATTTTTGACATATTTCTTTATTTTTCTTTCTCTCTCTCTCCTACCATCTACTCCTTTCAGTCTTTCATTCTTTGTCATCATCCATCCATACTGTTTTGGTCTCTTCTCACCCGCTGCTTACCTCTCCTATTCTTCTGTTTCTCTATGTGTAGTTCATATTACTCTGTTAGGCTGTGACAAAAATGCCACAATCACCATTGACTCAGTTGCTATTTAAGTGAATTAAATCAAACCAATTATAACATTTATAAATTATTATAGAGTTTGTTACCACAGTCTGAACCTCATTCTCTTCAGTGTACCTGCTAGGGGAGAGTGTTTTTGTCTTGGCGTGGCAATATCGAGCTCACACCCATTTTAGACACTGCAGCCATTTTGTAGAATGTGTTCAATTTTCTGTGATTTGGCTGCAGTCGTCAGTCTCTCCAGTTGGCCAGTGTTGCTTTCTATTGTGTTTGGGTTCTGTTGTGGTACAAAGATACATAACTATTGATATTACAGTGTTCTTACCTTTATATAATCAATTATGTGAACATAAGAGATGTATCATTGGGATTAAATGTCTACTCTTCTAAATGGCCACTTCAAAAGGGTTAGGGTTATGGTTAGGGTTAGAGTTAGGGTTATGGTTATGGTTAGGGTTAGGGTTATGGTTATGGTTAGGGTTATGGTTAGGGTTAAAGTTAGGGTTATGGTTAGGGTTAGAGTTAGGGTTATGGTTAGAGTTAGGGTTATGGTTAGGGTTATGGTTAGGGTTAGGGTTAGGGTTAGTGACAATACACTGTATTTAAACATATACCTCAGCTGTTTTTAAATTGATTCGGTGGGATCCGTGGCTCTGTCAGTCGGTTACCAAATCAAATGGAATGTTGTTTTTAAAATCTTTCAATGGTTTCAATAGTGCAGCATTTCATTGTGTAAAGCAAGCAATGAAAGACTCGAGACGAAAGAGCTTCGGAGAAAGACGCTTAAGGGGAAAATATCTCTGAGAGGGATAAGAGAGCCAAATACTGAGTCTGGATCATTTCCCCATATCCTCCTACTTTGTATGGTGCAGATATTGGACCTAAAGCGAGAAATTTGGATTCCGTTTCCTTATAATGGCAACATGTGTCTGTCAGACTGAAATAGGTCTGTTATATGGAACCAATGCATCTAGACTACTCTACCCTTCCTCTCAGCAGGCCCTTTTTCCATCTCTCTTTCTCTCCATTTCTCTGCCTCCCCACCCTTTCTCCCTCTCCCTCTCTCCCCTGCCTGTCTCCTTTCTCTCTCCTTCTTCCCTTTTCCCTGACGTCTCCTTCCCCATCATAGCCATGGCAGCGTAGAGGGAAGGGTTATGATTAGGCTGTAAAGCAGAATCATGTTTGCTATGCCCTGGCTGCATGCTGTCCATGATGGACCAATGCTGGATAGACAACAGCATGGAAGTAAATCTGACTGGAAAATAAATCCAGTTCAATTCATACGCCTCTCACTTTCATTATCCCTGTGTGTTAAACGTGTGAAAAGGGATTGGTGAAAAGGATGTCAGAAAGAAAGAGAGAGAGAGTTCTGTTGGGTGCTTTGCCTGAGCTGTCACAGTCCAATGTGTTTGTATGATTATCAAATTCCCAACACAAATGCACAGATCCTATTGCGTTTTGGAGATATCATGTTTTAAATATGATTTATGTTTGTCTTTATCATGAATATCAATATGATTTGACAGATTTGCAGAAAATCTATTTCCAAACATGCATGAATCCTACTTAGCTTTGAAGATATGATTTGTAGGATGTATTTAATGCAGTAGATTGAAACTAATTCATAAATGAACCCTGTTTATCTGGAGATAGCTAGCCTTTTGAATACCATGCATATGAATATGATTGAGCTTTTTAAATATAATGTATATGAGTATGATTTAGGGCTGTACTGTTTGCAGTAGCCTGTAACTGTCTGTCAGAGCGATCTCACTGATGTACTGCGGCTAGCTGCTGTGTTTGTTATAACTCATCCTATTTTCAGCCTTTCATTTTTTACACAAGGGGAAAATGAGGAAGAGAACAAAAGCAACATATGAAAACTAAAACATGACAGAGAGGAGAGAGAGAGAGAGAGAGAGAGAGAGAGAGGAGAGGAAGGAGAGGAACAGAGGAAGGAGAGGCAATCTATAAAAACAAGAGGGCTTTCAAAGTAAAGGATGAAAGCTAGTCCGGCTGTTCTTTTTGACAAATGATCCTTGTGTGGTGCAGCCCTAAAGAGACAGGTAGTGGTACATAATGTTTTGCTTCTTGAGAAGACTGTGGGTAGTTTTGGCTGAAGACTGAATAACACAGTAGTAACAAATTTGAAAGATGCTCTTTTTCCAGTTTTGCAGAGCAATTTGTATGTCATGACCATCATTTCTATCAGTATGATTAAAATATAGGTCTATGTGGTATGATGGTCAATGACAATGACATAATTCATGTCTAAATATTTATTTCAGTGGTAAAAGTAGTCTGTGTGAATTCCCATTGATAGAGTTACTACCATAGAACTGCAACCCATGGATATCTATGTTATGAGTAGACACTTACAGTTCACTCTCACTCCCCTTAATGGAGGCCAGTGCACCAATCAGAGACACCTGCATTAGAGTGAAACTGCCATCTACTCACAGCCATTTTGAGTCCCCTCCCTGACCCTGCAGTCTAGCTCCAAAGGTAACATCCATGCTATCCTGTCTCTGACTAGAGAGACAATGAGGCCTGAATACAGAGCACCGCTGGGGGGGGTTAGAGACATTCCTTGATGACTTAAACATTTCAGTCATTTAGCTTACGCTCTTATCCAGAACGACATGTAGTAGCGAGTGCATACATTTTCTTACTTCCCCCCCATACTGGTCCCCCGTGGGAATCAAACCCACTACACTGGTGTTGCAAATACCATGCTCTACCAACTGAGCCACATGGAACCTGTATTAAAGATGCACTCCAGCTATTTTGCAACTTGTTGTTGAAAGACACTATCTCACGTGTAACTACAGTGATGTACACACACCCAGGGGTGAAAAATAGTGTTGAGCAAAGAAAGTGGATTAGGCCATTCAAGGAGTTTGTCTGATGTAGCCCTCTGATGTCATCAGCCTCCCCCCTTTCTTGAGGAATAATAGAGGAACAATAGAGAACAAGAGAGGAAAGCCCCCCCCCCCCACTTGTACCATGTCATGACTTACCTGGACCACCTATTGAGATGTACCTTTTGTTAAGTAGATCAGGTGTTAAATGAGCTGAAAAGGAGACTGGAGTGCCACTTTAAACTAAACTATAGTATGAAGTTCTCTTACAGGGAATCAGAGTCTGACAGAATGTCAATCTGTGGTGGAATGTGTGTGTCAGTGTTGGCGCATCCGTGTATTTTCAACTCGCGTCTCCTGGCGTATCAATAGGTTAATAGCCGCGGTGTCAGTTTCACAGACTGCCTGATTAGTTCTGTGTTCACTAATCTAGACCCAGCCTGGGAACTATTGGCTTCCCTATTGATTTTAGCACGGTGAGCAGCCACAAGATAGAGGGAGGCCAGCTCTATTGATTGACCCCAAATTACCCCCCCCCCCCCCCCCCCCCATCAACGTCTCCTCGCTCAATTCCTGCCTCCTTATTGGACGTCTGGCCTGAAAAACACTCAATCTGATTGGACGGTTCAGTGAGGTAGATATTCTTGGTTGGATCTTCCAGATTTGTAAAGAGTTGGTTGTTTTTGGAGGTGAGTCAGGTGTTGTTGATGGATTGTGTCATGGGGTTCAGTGTGTTGTTGTGTTGGATTAAAGACAGTGGGAATTTCTGGATTTCCTGGAAGATTGACTCAACTGAATGAAGGTCAGATTTGTCTGTATGTCAGAATCCAACCAGTCGTGTGTTGTTGCCTTCCTCCACTCTGACTGTAGTTGATGACTTGGGGGATCAGGTTGTGATCTGATTTAGGAATCAAACCATTTGATAAGAGAATCATCCCATTGATGTCACTGTAGAGCCCTGTGCTTGGTTCTCACTACACCACAGTTGTGGGTTTGTGTCTGACATTGGCCACATACAGTATTCTGGATATTTTCTTTGGATAAAAGCATCAGATTTTATCATCATATTATTATTGTTTGGTTTCCTCTAGAATTACACGAGAATTAGAAAAAGCCAAGAAGATACATTTATCATGAATTCATCGTAAAAGACTGATACTTGATGCATGCCAGAACCCAGTTGTCTTTGGTGTGACCACCTCATCTGTTCCCTGTTGACCTCTGTTTATTCCCATCCCTCACTCCTCCCAGCCTCGCTCCACCTATCCCTCTCTTCCCCCGACTAAGCTTGGGGCTCTCCCTCCTGATCCTTTCCTTCCCATCTATCACTTCATCTCATCCCTCTCTGTCTGCCTCTGATATCCCCCTCCCTCCATCCCTCTCTTCCTGCCTCTGTGTGTAAGCAAGAGAGAGGAGGTTGTTCAACATTTTTCTTCCCCCTAATTGTTTTGACTGGGCTGATTGGCATCCCGATTAGTCCCATTGATTTCCTGGCACTAAGTTCATTGATTTTTACATTTCTTATTGATCCCTGCTCTAAATCTCCCACACACTCACTCACACACAGCCTTGCTGCTCGCAGAGGGAACGAGGGAGTGAAGAAGACTGCAGGAGAGAGGGGAAGAGAGAGAGGGTTAGGTAAACACACTGGCCAGTGACACTACAGTGCATTAAAAGTGAGAGAAACAGAGAGAGAGAATGTGAGGATGAGCTGGGAAACGAGAGAGAACGAGAGAGATTCCATTTAACCTAGAGACTGACATTTCATGAGTGGGCACAACTATATGGTAGATGGATGGATGGATGGATGGATGGATGGATGGATGGATGGATGGATGGATGCATGGATTTTATTTAACCAGGTAGGCCAGTTGAGAACAAGTTCTGATTTACAACTGCGACCTGGCCAAGATAAAGCAAAGCAGTGCGACAGAAAACAACAACACAGAGTAACACATGGGATAAACAAAAGTACAGTCAATAACAATAGAACAATCTATATATAGTGTGTGCAAATGGAGTAAGGAGGTAAGGCAATAAATAGCCCATATCACATTGGGTGAGGCGGGTTGCCGGAAGGTATATTTCATTTAAAAATGGAAAAAGAGATTGAAATATATTGAAATATATACCAAAAAAAAGACGAAAAAAACTAAATTTACATGGGACAATGACAAACACGTCTGCACTGCTACGCCATCTTTATGGTATGGAGTCAGTCTGTCTATATGGCATGGTGTCAGTCTGTCTATATGGCATGGTGTCAGTCTGTCTATATGGCATGGAGTCAGTCTGTCTTTATGGCATGGAGTCAGTCTGTCTATATGGCATGGTGTCAGTCTGTCTATATGGCATGGTGTCAGTCTGTCTATATGGCATGGAGTCAGTCTGTCTATATGGCATGGAGTCAGTCTGTCTATATGGCATGGAGTCAGTCTGTCTATATAGCATGGAGTCAGTCTGTCTTTATGGCATGGAGTCAGTCTGTCTATATGGCATGGAGTCAGTCTGTCTTTATGGCATGGAGTCAGTCTGTCTATATGGCATGGTGTCAGTCTGTCTATATGTCATGGAGTCAGTTTGTCTATATGGCATGGAGTCAGTCTGTCTTTATGGCATGGAGTCAGTCTGTCTATATGGCATGGAGTCAGTCTGTCTATATGGCATGGTGTCAGTCTGTCTATATGGCATGGAGTCAGTCTGTCTATATGGCATGGAGTCAGTCTGTCTTTATGGCATGGAGTCAGTCTGTCTATATGGCATGGAGTCAGTCTGTCTTTATGGCATGGAGTCAGTCTGTCTATATGGCATGGAGTCAGTCTGTCTTTATGGCATGGAGTCAGTCTGTCTTTATGGCATGGAGTCAGTCTGTCTATATGGCATGGAGTCAGTCTGTCTTTATGGCATGGAGTCAGTCTGTCTATATGGCATGGTGTCAGTCTGTCTATATGGCATGGAGTCAGTCTGTCTTTATGGCATGGAGTCAGTCTGTCTTTATGGCATGGAGTCAGTCTGTCTATATGGCATGGAGTCAGTCTGTCTTTATGTCATGGAGTCAGTCTGTCTATATGGCATGGAGTCAGTCTGTCTTTATGGCATGGAGTCAGTCTGTCTATATGGCATGGAGTCAGTCTGTCTTTATGGCATGGAGTCAGTCTGTCTATATGGCATGGTGTCAGTCTGTCTTTATGTTATGGAGTCAGTCTGTCTATATGGCATGGAGTCAGTCTGTCTATATGGCATGGAGTCAGTCTGTCTATATGGCATGGAGTCAGTCTGTCTATATGGCATGGTGTCAGTCTGTCTTGATGGCATGGAGTCAGTCTGTCTTTATGGCATGGAGTCAGTCTGTCTTTATGGCATGGAGTCAGTCTGTCTATATGGCATGGAGTCAGTCTGTCTTTCTGGCATGGAGTCAGTCTGTCTATATAGCATGGAGTCAGTCTGTCTTTATGGCATGGAGTCAGTCTGTCTATATGGCATGGAGTCAGTCTGTCTTTATGGCATGGAGTCAGTCTGTCTATATGGCATGGTGTCAGTCTGTCTATATGTCATGGAGTCAGTCTGTCTATATGGCATGGAGTCAGTCTGTCTATATGGCATGGTGTCAGTCTGTCTATATGGCATGGAGTCAGTCTGTCTATATGTCATGGAGTCAGTCTGTCTATATGGCATGGTGTCAGTCTGTCTATGTGGCATGGAGTCAGTCTGTCTTTATGGCATGGAGTCAGTCTGTCTATATGGCATGGAGTCAGTCTGTCTATATGGCATGGAGTCAGTCTGTCTTTATGGCATGGAGTCAGTCTGTCTATATGGCATGGAGTCAGTCTGTCTTTATGGCATGGAGTCAGTCTGTCTATATGGCATGGAGTCAGTCTGTCTTTATGGCATGGAGTCAGTCTGTCTATATGGCATGGAGCCAGTCTGTCTTTATGGCATGGAGTCAGTCTGTCTATATGTCATGGAGTCAGTCTGTCTATATGGCATGGAGTCAGTCTGTCTTTATGGCATGGAGTCAGTCTGTCTATATGGCATGGAGTCAGTCTGTCTTTATGGCATGGAGTCAGTCTGTCTTTATGGCATGGAGTCAGGCTGTTTATATGGCATGGAGTCAGTCTGTCTTGATGGCACAGAGTCAGTCTGTCTTGATGGCATGGAGTCAGTCCGTCTTCTTGGCATGGAGTCAGTCTGTCTTTATGGCATGGAGTAAGTCTGTATTTATGGCATGGAGTCAGTCTTTCTTTATGGCATGGAGTCAGTCTGTCTTGGTGGCATGGAGTCAGTCTGTCTTTATGACATGGAGTCAGTCTGTGTTTATGGCATGGAGTCAGTCTGTCTTTTTGGAGTCAGTCTGTCTTTATGGCATGGAGTCAGTCTGTCTTTTTGGAGTCAGTCTGTCTTTTTGGAGTCAGTCTGTCTTGATGGCATGGAGTCAGTCTGTCTTGACGGCATGGAGTCAGTCTTTCTTCTTGGCATGGAGTCAGTCTGTCTTGATGGCATGGAGTCATTCTGTCTTCTTGGCATGGAGTCAGTCTGTCTTTATGGCATGGAGTCAGTCTGTCTTTATGGCATGGAGTCAGTCTTCTTGGCATGGAGTCAGTCTGTCTTGATGGCATGGAGTCATTCTGTCTTCTTGGCATGGAGTCAGTCTGTCTTTATGGCATGGAGTCAGTCTGTCTTTATGGCATGGAGTCAGTCTTTCTTTATGGCATGGAGTAAGTCTGTCTTTATGGCATGGAGTCAGTCTGTCTTTATGGCATGGAGTCAGTCTGTGTTTATGGCATGGAGTCAGTCTGTCTTTTTGGAGTCAGTCTGTATTTATGGCATGGAGTCAGTCTGTCTTGTTGGAGTCAGTCTGTCTTGATGACATGGAGTCAGTCTGTCTTGATGGCGTGGAGTCCGTCTGTCTTCTTGGCATGGAGTCAGTCTGTCTTTATGCCATGGAGTCAGTCTGTGTTTATGGCATGGAGTCAGTCTGTATTTTTGGAGTCAGTCTGTCTTTATGGCATGGAGTCAGTCTGTTTTTATGGCATGGAGTCAGTCTGTGTTTATGGCATGGAGTCAGTCTGTCTTTTTGGAGTCAGTCAGTCTTGATGGCATGGAGTCAGTCTGTCCTTATGGCATAGAATCAGTCTGTCTATATGGCATGGAGTCAGTCTGTCTTGATGGCATGGAATCAGTCTGTCTTGATGGCATGGAGTCAGTCTGTCTTTATGGCATGGAGTCAGTCTGTCTTTATGGCATGAAGTCAGTCTGTGTTGATGGCATGGAGTCAGTCTGTCTTGATGGCATGGAATCAGTCTGTCTTGATGGCATGGAGTCAGTCTGTCTTTATGGCATGGAGTCAGGCTGTTTATATGGCATGGAGTCAGTCTGTCTTGATGGCATGGAGTCAGTCTGTCTTTATGGCATGGAGTCAGGCTGTTTATATGGCATGGAGTCAGTCTGTCTTTATGGCATGGAGTCAGTCTGTCTTTTTGGAGTCAGTCTGTCTTGGTGGCATGGAGTCAGTCTGTCTTTATGACATGGAGTCAGTCTGTGTTTATGGCATGGAGTCAGTCTGTCTTTTTGGAGTCAGTCTGTCTTTATGGCATGGAGTCAGTCTGTCTTTTTGGAGTCAGTCTGTCTTTTTGGAGTCAGTCTGTCTTGATGGCATGGAGTCAGTCTGTCTTTATGGCATGGCGTCAGGCTGTTTATATGGCATAGAGTCAGTCTGTCTTTATGGCATGGAGTCAGTCTGTCTTTTTGGAGTCAGTCTGTCTTGATGGCATGGAGTCAGTCTGTCTTTTTGGAGTCAGTCTGTCTTTTTGGAGTCAGTCTGTCTTGATGGCATGGAGTCAGTCTGTCTATATGGCATGGAGTCAGTCTGTCTTTATGGCATGGAGTCAGTCTGTCCTGATGGCATGGAGTCAGTCTGTCTTCTTGGCATGGAGTCAGTCTGTCTTTATGGCATGGAGTCAGTCTTTCTTTATGGCATGGAGTAAGTCTGTCTTTATGGCATGGAGTCAGTCTGTCCTTTTGGAGTCAGTCTGTCTTCATGGCATGGAGTCAGTCTGTCTATATGGCATGGAGTCAGTCTGTCTTTATGGCATGGAGTCAGTCTGTCTATATGGCATGGAGTCAGTCTGTCTTTATGGCATGGAGTCAGTCTGTCTTGATGGCATGGAGTCAGTCTGTCTTTATGGCATGGAGTCAGTCTGTGTTGATGGCATGGAGTCAGTCTGTCTTTTTGGAGTCAGTCTGTCTTTATGGCATGGAGTCAGTCTGTCTTTTTGGAGTCAGTCTGTCTTTTTGGAGTCAGTCTGTCTTGATGGCATGGAGTCAGTCTGTCTTTATGGCATGGCGTCAGGCTGTTTATATGGCATAGAGTCAGTCTGTCTTTATGGCATGGAGTCAGTCTGTCTTTTTGGAGTCAGTCTGTCTTGATGGCATGGAGTCAGTCTGTCTTTTTGGAGTCAGTCTGTCTTTTTGGAGTCAGTCTGTCTTGATGGCATGGAGTCAGTCTGTCTATATGGCATGGAGTCAGTCTGTCTTTATGGCATGGAGTCAGTCTGTCCTGATGGCATGGAGTCAGTCTGTCTTCTTGGCATGGAGTCAGTCTGTCTTTATGGCATGGAGTCAGTCTTTCTTTATGGCATGGAGTAAGTCTGTCTTTATGGCATGGAGTCAGTCTGTCCTTTTGGAGTCAGTCTGTCTTCATGGCATGGAGTCAGTCTGTCTATATGGCATGGAGTCAGTCTGTCTTTATGGCATGGAGTCAGTCTGTCTATATGGCATGGAGTCAGTCTGTCTTGATGGCATGGAATCAGCCTGTCTTGATGGCATGGAGTCAGTCTGTCTTTATGGCATGGAGTCAGTCTGTGTTGATGGCATGGAGTCAGTCTGTCTTGATGGCATGGAATCAGTCTGTCTTGATGACATGGAGTCAATCTGTCTATATGGCATGGAGTCAGTCTGTCTTGATGGCATGGAGTCAGTCTGTCTTGATGGCTTGGACTCAGTCTGTCTTTATGGCATGGTGTCAGTCTGTCTTTTTGGAGTCAGTCTGTCTTTTTGGAGTCAGTCTGTCTTGATGGCATGGAGTCAGTCTGTCTTGATGGCGTGGAGTCAGTCTGTCTTTATGGCATGGAGTCAGTCTGTCTTTATGGCATGGAGTCAGTCTGTCTTTATGGCATGGAGTCAGTCTGTCTTTTTGGAGTCAGTCTGTCTTTTTGGAGTCAGTCTGTCTTGATGGCATGGAGTCAGTCTGTCTTTATGGCATGGTGTCAGTCTGTCTTGATGGCATGGAGTCCGTCTGTCTTGATGGCATGGAGTCAGTCTGTCTTTATGGCATGGAGTCAGTCTGTCTTTTTGGAGTCAGTCTGTCTTGATGGCATGGAGTCAGTCTGTCTTCATGGCATGGAGTCAGTCTGTCTATATGGCATGTAGTCAGTCTGTCTTGATGGCATGGAGTCAGTCTGTCTTTATGGCATGGAGTCAGTCTGTTTTTATTGCATGGAGTCAGTCTGTCTATATGGCATGGAGTCAGTCTGTCTTTATGGCATGGAGTCAGTCTGTCTTTATGGCATGGAGTCAGTCTGTCTTATGGCATGTAGTCAGTCTGTCTTTATGGCATGGAATTAGTCTGTCTTGAATGCATGGAATCAGTCTGTCTTTATGGCATGGAGTTAGGCCGTCTTTATGGCATGGAATCAATCTGTCTTGAATGCATGGAGTCAGTCAGTGTGTAGAATGCTGTGGCTGCTTTTTACATTGTGGTGATGGTGACAGGACTTTTGTTTGCTCTGCTGCCAAGATTACAACAAACACACACAGACGATGAGACTAGAGAACTATCCAATGGTCACTCTTCCTGACTGCTCTTCCGAGATGAGAACTGAGAACATACAGACTCAGCACTCACACGCACACACTCATACACACACACTTAAACAGCCTCTAAACACAAACACACTAATAAAGACGCTCATAGTAATATACCTGTCTTTGCATATATGCACTTACATGCAGCACAATACGTTTTCATTTTGTGTAATTAAGTAATACGGCATCTCTGGGGTTTGTGGTATATGGCCAATATACCACGGCTAAGGGCTGTTCTTATGCAGGACGCAACGCAGAGTGCCTGGATACAGCCCTTAGCCGTGGTATATTGGCCATATACCACAAACCCCAGAGATGCCTTATTGCTATTATAAACTGGTTACAAACATAATTAGAACAGTAAAAATAAATGTTTTGTCATTCCCTGTCACGGCTGTCAAGGATTGGACCAAAATGCAGCGTGTTCGTAGTTCCACATATTTATTAAAAGTGAAACTGAATGCAATACACTGAAATACTTGAAAATACAAAACAACAAACCGTGACGCAGAGAGGACAACACACTACTCAAAAGACAATAACCCACAAACAATGAGAAAAACCCCTACTTAAATATGATCTCTAATCAGAGGCTATGAGGATCAGCTGCCTCCAATTAGAGATCAACCCCAAACAATCCCAACATAGAAATAGACAAACTAGAACCTAAACATAGAAATAGAAAACATAGATTAGCCCAAAACACCCCCTGTCACACCCTGCCCTACTCTACTATAGAAAGTGACATTTTACTAGGGTCAGGACGTGACAGTACCCCCCCCCCCCCCCCCAAAGGTGCAGACTCCGAATGCAAACAAAAACTCAACAAAACAACCACAAAAACACAAAGGGAGGGTAGGGTGGGTGACTAATGTCTATGGCGGCGGCTCTGGTTCCGGGCGTAGTACCCCCACCGCCCGCTGATCCCCCCGCTTCTGTATGTCTGGAGGAACCAGACCATGGATCATCGCCGGAGGCTTCGGACCGCCAACCGCCGCTGAAGGCTCCGGGCTGCGGAGCGCCGCTGGAGGCTCCGGGCTGCGGAGCGTCGCTGGAGGCTCCGGGCTGCGGAGCGCCGCTGGAGGCTCCGGGCTGAGGAGCGCCGCTGGAGGCTCAGGGCTGAGGAGCGTCGCTGGAGGCTCCGGGCTGAGGAGCGTCGCTGGAGGCTGCGGAGCGCCGCTGGAGGCTCCGGGCTGAGGAGCGTCGCTGGAGGCTCAGGGCTGAGGA
The DNA here is from genome assembly GCF_965601325.2 of Salmo salar. Taxonomy (NCBI): domain Eukaryota; kingdom Metazoa; phylum Chordata; class Actinopteri; order Salmoniformes; family Salmonidae; genus Salmo; species Salmo salar. Next base: position 72,770,179 of record NC_138295.1, on the reverse strand, counting down.
GCGTCGCTGGAGGCTCCGGGCTATGGAGGCGCACTGGAGGGAGAGTGCGAGGAGCAGGAATCGGTCTCACCGGACTGGAGAGACGCACTAAGGGCCGAGTGCTCACAGCAGGCACTGGCTGTACCGAGTTATTGCTGCGCACTGGAGGAATAGTGCGAGAAGCAGGAACAGGACACCCCGGACTGGGCAGGCGCACTAGAGGCCTGATGCGTGGGACTGGCATAGGAGGTGCCAGACTAGTAACACGCACCTCAGGGCGAGTCATTCTTCACTTGTGAAAGAAATAATTCTCACCTGGCTCAGAGAAAAATAAAGGTATTGAAGGAGAATGGAATATGGAGAGGAGAAGGCAAGGACCATTATAAAGAAGATGGAGGAGAGAAGAAAGGGTTATGGGTGGGTCATATATTCTCCTGTCTTTTAAAAAATATGTATGCATCTGTCTTGTGGTTGTTTGTGTTTGTGGAGGATGACTTATCAGATTGAAGCTCCATTCAGGCCTTCGGTCAGCCAGGGGAAGCAGGCACGCACCTTTCTCTCCTACCCTTTGGAGAATAGGAGCCTTGAATTTGAATTTCACAGTCAGGGAGCGAGAGAGAGGGAGGAGGGGGTTGAGGTGGGATTTGAAGCAGGCGTCGTTGAGAAAGGGCCGGCAGTGTGCGTCCCTCCCCTTCCCCCCTACTAGGGGCCCCGATCGATACCAACTCTGAGCAATAAAGCTTTCCCCCTGTCATCTCAGCAGAATACAAAGCAGAATGGAGAGAGAGAGGGAGAGAGGGGGGAGAGAGAGAGAGAGAGAGAGGGGTGAAAAGCTGTTCCGCTAGCCAGACCAATTTCCTACCCCCCTCAACCCACAACCACCACTCCTTCCCTCCCTCCCTCCCTCGTTCAATCGCTCTTTCTCTCCTCTCCCAATGCACACCGTGTCCCTGTGCTCAGACTGTAGAAGGCTGATGTCTCTCCATTATAAATAGAACAGAATATATAAAGAATACAATGAGACTCATTATTCCTCTGATTATCACAGGGACAGAAGGAGGGATGTAGGGAGGGAGAAAGGGAAAAGAGAGGTAAAACATCCAGAGAATTGGATGGATGAATGGTGAGCACAGAACATGCTAGTGGTAGGATAGGATAAAGGGAGTGAGGGAAGATGGGATGGAAGGTAAAGGAAGAGGGCGAACAGGGGATGGGGATACGGGAGGAAGGATTACACTGAGAGAAAGAGGGATGTACTGATAGAGGTAGAGAGGGAACAGGGGATGGGGATACGGGAGGAAGGATTACACTGAGAGAAAGAGGGATGTACTGATAGAGGTAGAGGGGGAACAGGGGATGGGGATACGGGAGGAAGGATCACACTGAGAGAAAGAGGGATGTACTGATAGAGGTAGAGAGGGAACAGGGGATGGGGATACGGGAGGAAGGATCACACTGAGAGAAAGAGGGATGTACTGATAGAGGTAGAGAGGGAAGAGGAATATTGATGAGGAAAGGCAGAACAGAGAGAGGAAGACGGAAAAGGTGAGCGAAAGAGAGAGAGAGAGCACAAAGCAGAGTGTGCTAGGCAGAGAGAGAGGGGGAGAGAGAGGGGGGGGTTAGAGGGTCAAGCAGCAATCCCTTGAATTGAGAGCCAATTACATTAATTGTAATCTAGATTTAAAGCAGACAGCTACAGCTGTGACACACACACTATACACTATGTGTAGACAGAGAGGAGCACTTAGGCAGACAGACAAAAGACAGGGAGAATGCATTCTGTTTCTGTAACCTCCGTTGTGTGGATGCTTGTGTGTGAGAGAGGGTCGAGGTGTAAGTGTACTGTTTGTATAGCTGTGAATGTGTGTGTGTGTATGTGGGGCTGTGTTTTCAGTGGGGCACATTCTCTCTGTTCTTCTCCATTGAATGGCAACACAGGAGTCAGCCGCCAATCAGCCATTGTGCTGCCGCCAATTTCATAACATTTCTCTATGCTGACCCCCACAACGCTACTGTGTATATGTGTGCGTTTCACCTCAATCCGGCACCCTCTCTCACCCCCTCTCTCACCACCTCTACCTTTCCCTCGTTATTTCCCCCTCTGTCTCTTTCTCTCCTTTATTGGAAGAATATAGTGTAAATCCTTCATCTCTCATTTGTTTCTCTACCTTTATTGTCCCCTCTCTCCATCTCCTCCTCTCTGTCTCGCTGCACTCGTTCACCAGGATACCTGCTCTCTTCCCTTCTTTCTGTCCTCTTCTCTTTCAGCCCTCTTTTCTCCTAGAACTCACCACTCAATCTATATGTTGTTACAGCCCTCTATCATCCTCCCTTCTTCTCTGCTTCCTGTTTGTTTTCGCCTTCCTTCCTTCCCCTCTCTCTCTCTCTCTCTCTCTCTCTCTCTCTCTCTCTCTCTCTCTCTCTCTCTCTCTCTCTCTCTCCTCTCTCTCTCTCTCTCTCTCTCCTCTCTCTCTCTCTCTCTCTCTCTCTCTCTCTCTCTCTCTCTCTCTCTCTCTCTCTCAATTCAATTAAATTTCAATTTAAGGGCTTTATTGGCATGGGAAACATATGTTTACATTGCCAAAGCAAGTAAAATAGATAATAAACCAAAGTTAAATAAACAATTTAAAACAATTACAGTAAACATTACACTCACAAAAGTTGCAAAAGAATAAAGAGATTTCAAATCACATTATGTGCAAATAGTTAAAGTACAAAAGGGAAAATAAATGAACATAAATATGGGTTGTATTTACAATGATGTTCGTTCTTCACTGGTTGCCCTTTTAGCCAACTCTCTTTCTCTTTGTTTCTCTCCCTCATCCCTCTCTCATCATCTCCCTCCATATCCCTCTCTCTCTCTTTCTCTTTCTCCCTCATCCCTCTCTCATCATCTCCCTCCATATCCCTCTCTCTCTCTTTCTCTTTCTCCCTCATCCCTCTCTCCCTCCCTCCGCCCTGTGCATTCCCTGGGGAGGTCAGTAATAATGGTAGTGATGGAGTGAGAGAGGGAGGTGCGATTATTGTCTTGTCGGGAGTCAGACGAATCGATCGGCCCAGAAATATGAGGCGCGAGAAAGAGCTGCTGTGTCAGATACAATAACCACCAGCTCCCAGGGGCTTAGAACAACACACACACACACACACACACACACACACACACACACACACACACACACACACACACACACACACACACACACACACACACACACACACACACACGTTCACTAACCAAACACACATTTCATACACTGACGCAAACACACACATTCATTTGTACAGACAGAAACATAAGCATACATATATACACCCACCCAACGGCATCCTCTCTCTCTTTCGTTAACACACAGACGGATATATACTCGTCTCTCTGAGAGAACCGACAGGCACACAGGATGATCACATGGCTTGATATCAGATTTACAGTTACACTTCTTTATTCATACATTTTCCTCCACACGTAGACAAGGACATGACGATAAAATCTCTCACACACCGCTCACACACGCATGTATAAACAGAAGTAAACACACACACACGCGCACACACACACCGAGACCTTTCGCTGCTGTTGCCTGGCAACGCATGTCCAATCAAGGTGCAGAGCAGTGTCCAGTGATGTCAGAGCTGCTGCTGACCAGCAGAGAGAGAGAGAGGGAGAGAGAGGGGGAGAGATGGAGGGAGAGAGGGAGAGAGGGAGAGAGAGGGGGAGAGAGAGAGGGAGAGAGAGGGGGAGAGAGAGGGAGAAAGAGAGAGAGAGGGAGAGAGAGGGCGAGAGAGGGGGGAGAGAGAGAGAGGGAGAGAGAGAGGGGGAGAGAGAGGGAGAAAGAGGGAGAGAGCAAGAGAGAGGGAGAGAGAGGGAGAGAGAGGTTGTTAGTGTATGTCATGTACATGTGGATGCATATGTGTCAAATAGAAAGTTCGAATTTAAAGGATAGTGAAGCTGTTCAGAAAAAAGTGTTGTGATGAGGGGACAGAGAGGAGGCAAGAGATAGAGGGGGGCCTGGTGAAGGTGAAAGAGGAGGCGAGAGATAGAGGAGGGCCTGGTGAAGGTGAAAGAGGAGGAGAGAGATAGAGGTGGGCCTGGTGAAGGTCAAAGAGGAGGAGAGAGATAGAGGTGGGCCTGGTGAAGGTCAAAGAGGAGGAGAGAGATAGAGGAGGGCCTGGTGAAGGTGAAAGAGGAGGAGAGAGATAGAGGTGGGCCTGGTGAAGGTCAAAGAGGAGGAGAGAGATAGAGGAGGGCCTGGTGAAGGTGAAAGAGGAGGAGAGAGATAGAGGAGGGTCTGGGGAAGGTGAAAGAGGAGGAGAGAGATAGAGGAGGGTCTGGGGAAGGTGAAAGAGGAGGAGAGAGATAGAGGAGGGTCTGGTGAAGGTGAAAGAGGAGGAGAGAGATAGAGGAGGGTCTGGGGAAGGTGAAAGAGGAGGAGAGAGATAGAGGAGGGCCTGGTGAAGGTGAAAGAGGAGGAGAGAGATAGAGGAGGGTCTGGTGAAGGTGAAAGAGGAGGAGAGAGATAGAGGAGGGTCTGGTGAAGGTGAAAGAGGAGGAGAGAGATAGAGGAGGGCCTGGTGAAGGTGAAAGAGGAGGAGAGAGATAGAGGTGGGCCTGGTGAAGGTGAAAGAGGAGGAGAGAGATAGAGGAGGGCCTGGTGAAGGTGAAAGAGGAGGAGAGAGATAGAGGAGGGCCTGGTGAAGGTGAAAGAGGAGGAGAGAGATAGAGGTGGGTCTGGGGAAGGTGAAAGAGGAGGAGGATGGAGAGGAGGGCCTGGTGAAGGTGAAAGAGGAGGAGAGAGATAGAGGTGGGTCTGGGGAAGGTGAAAGAGGAGGAGGATGGAGAGGAGGGTCTGGGGAAGGTGAAAGAGGAGGAGAGAGATAGAGGAGGGTCTGGGGAAGGTGAAAGAGGAGGAGAGAGATAGAGGAGGGCCTGGTGAAGGTCAAAGAGGAGGCGAGAGATAGAGGAGGGCCTGGTGAAGGTGAAAGAGGAGGAGAGAGATAGAGGTGGGTCTGGGGAAGGTGAAAGAGGAGGAGGATGAAGAGGAGGACAGAGAGAAAGATACTATAGATTCAAACCGCACAATCATTTACATTTTTACGTGATAATTAATACAGATGATTTACTATCCAACTGACCATGATATCTCCTCATCCTATAGCCAAGTAATGATAACACTTTCTCTTTCAGTCTACCATTGCAGCTCTGACAGAGTTCTGTCTGTCTAAACTAGCTGGACTGTGTGTGTGTTATTACTGGTCACATGGTAGAGACAGGTGTTATGTTGTTCTCACCCCCTGCTGGTTTCCATACACCACCTAAACCTCTCACCCTCCTACCAGTACAGTTTATAATCCTGGAGCTCCACACACACACACACACACACACACACACACACACACACACACACACACACACACACACACACACACACACACACACACACACACACACACACACACACACACACACACACACACAGTGGTGAGACAAACACACATTGTTGGTCCAACTCCAGTGTAAAGATGAGGATGTGTGTATCTGTTCTGGACTCCCCTGTGGTGGCTGTACAATAGATGGGAGCTCCAGAGAGATGTTGAATGGTCCCTGTACTGACCCATTCTGGACACCTCTCCTTTCCTCTCTCTTTACCTCTCTCCCCCTCCTTCCCTCCTTTCCTCTCTCTTTACCTCTCTCCCCCTCCCTCCCTCCCTCCTTCCCTCTCTCTTTATCTCTTTACCTCTCTCCCCCTCCCTCCCTCCTCCCCTCCTCTCCCTCTCTCTCTCAGTGACAGCGGAGTGATTGATGTTACTCAGAAGGCCCCAGCCTCCCCCTCCCCCTCCCTGGGGTCCCACTATCAGATTGTGTGTGTGTGTGTGTGTGTGTGTGTGTGTGTGTGTGTGTGTGTGTGTGTGTGTGTGTGTGTGTGTGTGTGTGTGTGTGTGTGTGTGTGTGTGTGTGTGTGTGTGTGTGTGTGTGTGTGTGTGTGTGTGTGTGTGTGTGTGTGTGTGATTTTGTTTTTATTTCTGTGTATGTGTTTTTATACCGTATTAAAATGTATATAGTTAAATCGATACAATTTCATGAATAACTGAGTTATTATTAATCAAATACAGCAGTGTGTTTCTGAAATTCCATGAAAGGATAATTTCTTTATGTGTTGTTGTATGTCATTGTATTGGTTCCTAATCATTATGTTATTATACTTATCATGTCTGTGATATTATGTTGCCCAAATAAGGGCGTCTTACCCCAGCATCCTCAGATTAGCCAGAACGGAGTGTCGTTGGGTCTGGCTGTCATGGTAACCAAGGCTTAGACCTCCTCAAAGGCAGGAAGGACCCCCTTGTCCCTGGACATGACACACACACACACACACACACACACACACACACACACACACACACACAGGGGAGAGGGGGATGGTGGTAGTAGGGCCACGGCCAAATCCAGGCTGCCCAGACGACCTCTGACCCATAGACACAACCCTTCCCTACACGCAGTCTGTCACTGTCTCTGGACATCCATAACTGTTGGGGTCACCACCTTCTAACACACACACACACACACACACACACACACACACACTTGAGAGCTCTCCATCGATAGTTTTTGAATTAGTGAAGAATGAGAGAGAGAAAGAATGAAAGAAAGGGAGATCGAGGGGAAATGAAAGAAAGGGAGATAGAGAGAGAGGGGGAATAAAAGAAAGGGAGATAGAGAGAGGGGGAATGAAAGAAAGGGAGATAGATAGAGAGGGGGAACGAAAGAAAGGGAGATAGATAGAGAGGGGGAACGAAAGAAAGGGAGATAGAGAGAGGGGGAATGAAGGAAAGGGAGATAGAGAAAGAGGGGGAATGAAAGAAAGGGAGATAGAGAGAGGGGAAATGAAAGAAAGGGAGATAGAGAGAGAGGGGAATGAAAGAGGGAAATCGAGAGAGAGGGAATGAAAGAAAGGGAGATAGATAGAGAGGGGGAATGAAAGAAAGGGAGATAGAGAGAGGGGGAATGAAAGAAAGGGAGATAGAGAGAGGGGGAATGAAAGAAAGGGAGATAGATAGAGAGGGGGATTGAAAGAAAGGGAGATAGATAGAGAGGGGGAATGAAAGAAAGGGAGATAGAGAGAGGGGGAATGAAAGAAAGGGAGATAGAGAGAGGGGGAATGAAAGAAAGGGAGATAGATAGAGAGGGGGAATGAAAGAAAGGGAGATAGAGAGAGGGGGAATGAAAGAAAGGGAGATAGATAGAGAGGGGGAATGAAAGAAAGGGCGATAGATAGAGAGAGGGGAATGAAAGAAAGGGAGATAGATAGAGAGGGGGAATGAAAGAAAGGGAAAGAGATAGAGAGAGGGGGAATGAAAGAAAGGGAAAGAGATAGAGAGAGGGGGAATGAAAGAAAGGGAGATAGATAGAGAGAGGGGAATGAAAGAAAGGGAGAGAGATAGAGAGAGGGGGAATGAAAGAAAGGGAGATAGAGAGAGGGGGAATGAAAGAAAGGGAGATAGATAGAGAGGGGGAATGAAAGAAAGGGAGAGAGCTAGAGAGAGGGGGAATGAAAGAAAGGGAGATAGATAGAGAGGGGGAATGAAAGAAAGGGAGAGAGCTAGAGAGAGGGGGAATGAAAGAAAGGGAGATAGATAGAGGGGGGAATGAAAGAAAGGGAGAGAGCTAGAGAGAGGGGGAATGAAAGAAAGGGAGATAGATAGAGAGGGGAATGAAAGAAAGGGAGATAGATAGAGAGAGGGGAATGAAAGAAAGGGAGATAGATAGAGAGGGGATGAAAGAAAGGGAGATAGATAGAGAGGGGATGAAAGAAAGGGAGATAGATAGAGAGGGGGAATGAAAGAAAGGGAGAGGAAGAGGGGGGGTCACAGTTCCCTCTCCTTGGCCTTGGATGGATGCTACAGCGGATGTTACAGTGGAATTTATTGCCAATACTGCCCTCATGTGGCTGACTCATGCTACTTCAGAGAAACCCATATTTCCACTGTAGTAGTGAATTTAAGCTGGTTGGTCAGCGGTAGTGCTCAATTTTTCCTCCGTTGGAGGAGTGGGGATGAGGGGTAGTGGTTTATGGGGATGTTGTGATGGCTCACATCTCCCGCCTCATGTGACAGCCAGATCTATAACAGAAACACAGTCTGAGTAGGTAGAACCAACAAAAGGGCCAATATAATGAAAACTGTTGAGCATGTGGATTAAATGTTTGGTAACACTTGACTTAAAGTCGATAGCAGGTATAATGCTATATCACTTGTTATAAGCATGTAAGTCTCTAACTGGCCAGGCAGTTTGGGCTCCCAAGTGGCGCAGCAGTTTAAGGCACTGCATCTCAGTGCTAGAGGTGTCACTACAGACCCTGGTTTGATTCCAGGCTGTATCACAACCAGCTGTGATTGGGAGTCCCATAGGGCAGCGCACAATTGGCACAGCGTTGTCCGGGTTTGGACGGGGTAGGCCATCATTGTAAATAAGAATTTGTTCCTGACTTGCCAAGTTAAATAAAATACAAATAAAAGTAGTGCACTGGAAAACATTTAGATCTCAGCTAGATATCTCTTAGAATGTGTTGACTAGACGTCTTACCAAGGTAAATTATCTTAGTGTGGCAGACCATTTTTCCTACTTTAACCTACAAAAGGTTGAAACAAAACAAATGATCTTGATGCATTTCCTGGGTAAGCAAAATCAGCTTGAAACAAGTAAATGCATTTTCTGGGTGAGCGAGATCAACTCTAAACAAGTAATGTTCAATTAATTATCTCAATACAATACAAAAAAATCTAGGTAGAATATCCTTTTTTTGCGGTGTGACTGCAGTAGTGTCAGCCATAGGGTTGTTTTCGCTGAGCTGTGAGTGACAGTTTCCAGACACACTGTCACTTTCCACTGACTGTCTTCCCCCTCTTCTTTCTCCTCTATTTCTTAGATCTCATCCTCTCCCACTCTTTAACCTCGCGTGTCCCCCTTTCTCTTTCTGCCCCCACTTCCTACTCTTCTTTTGTTTACTTCCTCTTCTCTTTCTCTCTCTCTCTCAGGATGTGGGGAGGGGGTGGGGCATGTGTGGGGGCGTGGATAACAAGAGGGAGGAGAATGATTTTTATCACTCCTCCGTTGGGTTCCAGTGAGAGAGAGAGAGAGAGAGAGATAGATAGATAGATAGATAGATAGATAGATAGATAGATAGATAGATAGATAGATAGATAGATAGATAGATAGATAGATAGATAGATAGATAGATAGATAGATAGATAGATAGATAGATAGATAGATAGATAGATAGATAGATAGATAGATAGATAGATAGATAGATAGATAGATAGATGATAGATAGAGAAAGAAGGGGACTCAGACACTCAGACAGATATGACCAAGACAGCAGCTCTAGCAACCATGGACTTCTGCAATATGTGGGTAGAAGGTGAGTCTGTGCCTCTCCCTGCCTTCATTAGCACGGCCCAATTAAGCTCGCCGTGTGTGTGTTTTTGTGTGTGTGTGTGTGTGTCTGTCTGTGTGTGTGTGTGTATCTGGGCTGAGCCAATTGATTAGCACCACTGGGTCTAACGAGCATGGCTAATTAGAGCACATCAAAGAGAGGGAGATGGATGGATGGAGGGAGGGAGGAGAGGAGAGGATGGAGGTGTGGATGTCTGTCGCAGGCAGAGAGAAAGGTCAGATGTGTCTCTCCAGGGTGGACAGGGATGCAGTGTGTGTGTGTGTGTGTGTTTTCTCCTATCCCTTGTCATTACAACTGTTTAAACAGAGAACCTAAAGCTACACTTTAGTTATGTGTCCTACATAACAGCATTAGAAGTGGTCTTTAGACTTTACACTTTAGTTATGTGTCCTACATAACAGCATTAGAAGTGATCTTTAGACTTTACACTTTAGTTATGTGTCCTACATAACAGCATTAGAAGTGATCTTTAGACTTTACACTTTAGTTATGTGTCCTACATAACAGCATTAGAAGTGATCTTTAGACTTTACACTTTAGTTATGTGTCCTACATAACAGCATTAGAAGTGGTCTTTAGACTTTACACTTTAGTTATGTGTCCTACATAACAGCATTAGAAGTGGTCTTTAGACTTTACACTTTAGTTATGTGTCCTACATAACAGCATTAGAAGTGATCTTTAGACTTTACACTTTAGTTATGTGTCCTACATAACAGCATTAGAAGTGATCTTTAGACTTTACACTTTAGTTATGTGTCCTACATAACAGCATTAGAAGTGGTCTTTAGACTACATATAGATTATCACGTTTTAATTTCAAATTAAGAGATGATAGAGAAATAGTTTCTCAAAAATACATTCACAGGAAATGATTAATCAGTAACAGAAAAACCTATCAACAAACATCAATAGTATTACTGAATGTCATGAATAGTCAGGTACAGATAACATCACAGAGAATCATTTACGGTATGTGTGTGTGTATTCATTTGATGGGAATGATTCATGCGATGAAGCACCTTGTCACTTCTCACATCGACATGGACAGTGATGAATTGGGCTTTTTAAAACCAACCCCTCTGTACATTCCTGTGACCAGACCATGGTGACCAGACCATGGTGACGGGATGACACATCATATTGTGGTGACCATGTAGTACAACATCACCGCTGGATAGAGAAGGATGTTACTCAGGTGAATAGTTGACTTGACGGGGGAACTACAGCGTCTCATCTATGCTTTGAATTGCACACAGACAACACAGTTGATTGTCAGTATTCATTGAGAATACACCAGTCATAATGTTAGGGTTTCAGTGTGCAGTTTGTTAACTGACAGGATTAGCACACAACACTACTGACCTGCCAGAGTTTCACTGACAGTTGTAGTCAAATGACTCTACACTTTTGTCATTGAATGATTTCATAGCAATAGTGAAATATGAATGGGAAGTTTAAAAGTTTCATCAGTAGACTTAATTTCCCAGACCCCCCTTGGCGCCAGCGTGATCTCCTTAAGCAGGAAGTGAAGGTTCAGTTGAGGTCAGTTTCACCCAAAATACCCCTGGGAGAACACACCATAGAAACAGAATGCATAGAACATGTAATGAAAAGGCATATCATGCTGTGCACTATGCAACCGTATACAGCAGTTTACAGTACAGGTTGTGAGACTGTCCTATCTAGACATCCATTTCTATGGCACATACATACACCTATTTGTTAGGTGGTGAAAAGGCTTCTGAGAATAGCTTGTCTTGTTCCAACGGCAGCAAGAGGAGAGACTATAAAGGCTGACATGTGTCAGTAGTTATGTGTCTTACAGTGGGGCAGTTCATGACGGTTTGATGTAATCACAGAGAATGTTGCCAGTGCTGCGATAGTACAATATTATGGGCCTACTGAGCCGTTCCTTATGTATCAGAGTAAAGATACCATGTATCTAAACCACCACCAGAAAACCTCAGCTACTGCAGTTTTGTCAGTGTCACGTGATACAGTGAGGGAAAAACGTATTTGATCCCCTGCTGATTTTGTACGTTTGCCCACTGATAAAGAAAGGATATAATTTTAATGGTAGGTTTATTTGAACAGTGAGAGACAGAATAACAACAAAAATATTCCGAAAAATGCATGTCGAAAATGTTAGAAATTGATTTGCATTTTAATGAGGGAAATTATTATTGTTATTCAAATACGTTTTTTCCCTCACTGTAGGTGCCCATGTTAGTATTATTACAGCACCTATTGATAGATTACATTGACAGTATTTCTCTGTGTGCGGGCGGGCGGGCGTGCAGGCGTGCGTGCAGGTAGCCTAGCAGTTAAGAGAGTTGGGCCAGTAACCCAAAGGTCGCTGGTTCAAATCTGTGAGCCAACTAGGTGAAAAATGTGCCCTTGAGCAAGGCACTTAACCCGAATTGCTCCTGTAAATTGCTCTGGATAAGAGCGTCTGCTAAATGACTCAAATGTCTGTCTGTGTGTTGTGCGACATTGACAAAGCATCAGAGTAATATTAATAGTCTCACTGACAGTAAGTGTTGGGTTTAGCACTGCGTTCAAGATGGTGTGAGCTAGGGGAAGTAGAGGGGGAAGTGAGAGAGACATACAACACACCATGATACACCATATACCACTAACACTGTATATACACTACTACCCTCACTACATACCACTAACACTGTATATACACTACTACCCTCACTTCATACCACTAACACTGTATATACACTACTACCCTCACTACATACCACTAACACTGTATATACACTACTACCCTCACTACATACCACTAACACTGTATATACACTACTACCCTCACTACATACCACTATCACTGTATATACACTACTACCCTCACTACATACCACTAACACTGTATATACACTACTACTCTCACTATATACCACTAACACTGTATATACACTACTACTACCCTCACTACATACCACTAACACTGTATATACACTACTACATACCACTAACACTGTATATACACTACTACCCACACTACATACCAATAACACTGTATATTCACTACTACCCTCACTACATACCACTAACACTGTATATACACTACTACCCTCACTACATACCACTAACACTGTATATACACTACAACCGTCACTACATACCACTAACACTGTATATACACTACATACCACTAACACTGTATATACACTACATACCACTAACACTGTATATACACTACATACCACTAACACTGTATATACACTACTACCCTCACTACATACCACTAACACTGTATATACACTACTACCCTCACTACATACCACTAACACTGTATATACACATACCACTAACACTGTATATACACTACTACCCTCACTGCATACCACTAACACTATATATACACATACCACTAACACTGTTTATACACTACTACCCTCACTACATACCACTAACACTGTATATACACATACCACTAACACTGTATATACACTACTACCCTCACTATATACCACTAACTGTATATACACTACTACCCTCACTACATACCAATAACACTGTATGTACACCTCTACCCTCACTACATACCACTAACACTGAATATACACTAGTACCCTCACTTCATACCACTAACACTGTATATATACTAATACCCTCACTACATACCACTAACACTGTATATACACTACTACCCTCACTTCATACCACTAACACTGTATATACACTACTACCCTCACTACATACCACTAACACTGTATATACACTACTACCCTCACTTCATACCACTAACACTGTATGTACACCTCTACCCTCACTACATACCACTAATATTGTATATATACTACTACCCTCACTACATACCACTAACACTGAATATACACTAGTACCCTCACTTCATACCACTAACACTGTATATATACTAATACCCTCACTACATACCACTAACACTGTATATACACTACTACCCTCACTACATACCACTAACACTGTATATACACTACTACCCTCACTACATACCAATAACACTGTATATACACTACTACCCTCACTATATACCACTAACACTGTATGTACACCTCTACCCTCACTACATACCACTAATATTGTATATATACTACTACCCTCACTACATACCACTAACACTGAATATACACTAGTACCCTCACTTCATACCACTAACACTGTATATATACTAATACCCTCACTACATACCACTAACACTGTATATACACTACTACCCTCACTACATACCACTAACACTGTATATACACTACTACCCTCACTACATACCACTAACACTGTATATACACTACTACCCTCACTACATACCACTAACACTGTATATACACTACTACCCTCACTACATACCACTAACACTGCATATACACTACTACCCTCACTACATACCACTAACACTGTATATACACTAATACCCTCACTACATACCACTAACACTGTATATACACTACTACCCGCACTGCATACCACTAACACTGTATATACACTACTACCCTCACTACATACCACTAACACTGTATATACACTACTACCCTCACTACATACCACTAACACTGTATATACACTACTACCCTCACTACATACCACTAACACTATATTATATACACTACTACCCTCACTATATACCACTAACACTGTATTATATACACTACTACCCTCACTACATACCACTAACACTGTATACACACTACTACATACCACTAACACCGTATATGTACTACTACTCTCACTACATACCACTAACACTGTATATATACTACTACCCCCTAATACCCTCGTAAAACTGACCATCCTATCAATCTTCGACTTCGGCGATGTCATCTATAAAATAGCCTCCACCACTCTACTCAACAAGTTGTATGCAGTCTATCACAGTGCCATCCGTTTTGTCACCAAAGCCCCATATATTACCCACCACTACGACCTGTACGCTCTCGTTGGCTGGCCATCGCTTTATACTCGTCGGCAAACCCACTGGCTCCAGGTCATCAACAAGTCTCTGCTAGGTAAAGTCCCCCCTTATCTCAGCTCACTGGTCACCATAGCAGCACCCACCTGTAGCACGCGCTCCAGCAGGTATATTTCACTGGTCACCCCCAAAGACAATTCCTACTTTGGCTGCCTTTCTTTCCAGTTCTCTGCTGCCAATGACTGGAACAAACTGCAAAAATCACTGAAGCTGGAGACTCTTACCTCCCTCACTAGCTTTAAGCACCAGCTGTCAGAGCAGCTCACAGATCACTGCACCTGTACATAACCCATCTGTAAACAGCTCATCCAACTACCTCATCCCCATACTGTATTTATTTATTTATCTTGCTCCTTTCCCCCCCAGTATCTCTACTTGCACATTCATCTTCCTCACATCTACCATTCCAGTGTCTAATTGCTATATTGTAATTACTTTGCCACCATGGCCTATTTATTGCCTTACCTCCCTTATCTTACCTCATTTGCAGTCACTGTATATAGATTTTTCTTTTTTCAACAGTATTATTGACTGTATGTTTGTTTATTCCATGTGTAACTCTGTGTTGTTGTATGTGTCGAACTGCTGTGCTTTATTTTGGCCAGGTCGCAGTTGTAAATGAGAACTTGTTCTCAACTAGCCTACCTGGTTAAATAAAGGTCAAATAAATAAAAATATATATACACTACTACCCTCACTACATACCACTAACACTGTATATACACTACTACCCTCACTACATACCACTAACACTGTATATACACTACTACCCTCACTACATACCACTAACACTGTATATACACTACTACCCTATATACGGGGGGCCAGCACAGAAAAGAAATGTATGAAATGTATGCATTCACTACTGTAAGTCGCTCTGGATAAGATCGTCTGCTAAATGACTAAAATGTACATGTAAATATACCACTAACACTGTATATACACTACATACCACTAACACTGTATATACACCTCTACCCTCACTACATACCACTAACACTGTATATACACTACTACCCTCACTGCATACCACTAACACTGTATATACACTACTACCCTCACTACATACCACTAACACTGTATATACACTACTACCCTCACTACATACCACTAACACTGTATATACACTACTACCCTCACTACATACCACTAACACTGTATATACACTACTACCCTCACTACATACCACTAACACTGTATATACACTACTACCCTCACTATATACCACTAACATTAAATTGCTTCCTCATATCTGAGTTGTTCGGACTAAATTAAGATATGGAGAAAATCTGTCTATTTTAGAGGGATCCTTCCTGTGGTTAGATCTGAAGTGCATGTCATTGGTGAGGAACAGCCAATGGGCTTTTCTGTCTGACCACTGCTTCCCCTAGCAGACCCTGTGTTTGTAGAAAAAAAACTCCTGACTGTCACAAGCAATATACTGCCCCTGCCTTCCTCTGTTCTGTGTTAACCAGCCTGGATATAGCTTGTTCAATATACTGCCCCTGCCTTCCTCTGTTCTGTGTTAACCAGCCTGGATATAGCTTGTTCAATATACTGCCCCTGCCTTCCTCTGTTCTGTGTTAACCAGCCTGGATATAGCTTGTTCAATATACTGCCCCTGCCTTCCTCTGTTCTGTGTTAACCAGCCTGGATATAGCTTGTTCAATATACTGCCCCTGCCTTCCTCTGTTCTGTGTTAACCAGCCTGGATATAGCTTGTTCAATATACTGCCCCTACCTTCCTCTGTTCTGTGTTAACCAGCCTGGATATAGCTTGTTCAATATACTGCCCCTGCCTTTCTCTGTTCTGTGTTAACCAGCCTGGATATAGCTTGTTCAATATACTGCCCCTGCCTTCCTCTGTTCTGTGTTAACCAGCCTGGATATAGCTTGTTCAATATACTGCCCCTACCTTCCTCTGTTCTGTGTTAACCAGCCTGGATATAGCTTGTTCAATATACTGCCCCTGCCTTTCTCTGTTCTGTGTTAACCAGCCTGGATATAGCTTGTTCAATATACTGCCCCTGCCTTCCTCTGTTCTGTGTTAACCAGCCTGGATATAGCTTGTTCAATATACTGCCCCTGCCTTCCTCTGTTCTGTGTTAACCAGCCTGGATATAGCTTGTTCAATATACTGCCCCTGCCTTCCTCTGTTCTGTGTTAACCAGCCTGGATATAGCTTGTTCAATATACTGCCCCTGCCTTCCTCTGTTCTGTGTTAACCAGCCTGGATATAGCTTGTTCAATATACTGCCCCTGCCTTCCTCTGTTCTGTGTTAACCAGCCTGGATATAGCTTGTTCAATATACTGCCCCTGCCTTCCTCTGTTCTGTGTTAACCAGCCTGGATATAGCTTGTTCAATATACTGCCCCTGCCTTCCTCTGTTCTGTGTTAACCAGCCTGGATATAGCTTGTTCAATATACTGCCCCTACCTTCCTCTGTTCTGTGTTAACCAGCCTGGATATAGCTTGTTCAATATACTGCCCCTGCCTTCCTCTGTTCTGTGTTAACCAGCCTGGATATAGCTTGTTCAATATACTGCCCCTGCCTTCCTCTGTTCTGTGTTAACCAGCCTGGATATAGCTTGTTCAATATACTGCCCCTGCCTTCCTCTGTTCTGTGTTAACCAGCCTGGATATAGCTTGTTCAATATACTGCCCCTGCCTTCCTCTGTTCTGTGTTAACCAGCCTGGATATAGCTTGTTCAATATACTGCCCCTACCTTCCTCTGTTCTGTGTTAACCAGCCTGGATATAGCTTGTTCAATATACTGCCCCTGCCTTCCTCTGTTCTGTGTTAACCAGCCTGGATATAGCTTGTTCAATATACTGCCCCTGCCTTCCTCTGTTCTGTGTTAACCAGCCTGGATATAGCTTGTTCAATATACTGCCCCTGCCTTTCTCTGTTCTGTGTTAACCAGCCTGGATATAGCTTGTTCAATATACTGCCCCTGCCTTCCTCTGTTCTGTGTTAACCAGCCTGGATATAGCTTGTTCAATATACTTCCCCTACCTTCCTCTGTTCTGTGTTAACCAGCCTGGATATAGCTTGTTCAATATACTGCCCCTGCCTTTCTCTGTTCTGTGTTAACCAGCCTGGATATAGCTTGTTCAATATACTGCCCCTGCCTTCCTCTGTTCTGTGTTAACCAGCCTGGATATAGCTTGTTCAATATACTGCCCCTGCCTTCCTCTGTTCTGTGTTAACCAGCCTGGATATAGCTTGTTCAATATACTGCCCCTGCCTTCCTCTGTTCTGTGTTAACCAGCCTGGATATAGCTTGTTCAATATACTGCCCCTGCCTTCCTCTGTTCTGTGTTAACCAGCCTGGATATAGCTTGTTCAATATACTGCCCCTGCCTTCCTCTGTTCTGTGTTAACCAGCCTGGATATAGCTTGTTCAATATACTGCCCCTGCCTTCCTCTGTTCTGTGTTAACCAGCCTGGATATAGCTTGTTCAATATACTGCCCCTGCCTTCCTCTGTTCTGTGTTAACCAGCCTGGATATAGCTTGTTCAATATACTGCCCCTGCCTTCCTCTGTTCTGTGTTAACCAGCCTGGATATAGCTTGTTCAATATACTGCCCCTGCCTTCCTCTGTTCTGTGTTAACCAGCCTGGATATAGCTTGTTCAATATACTGCCCCTACCTTCCTCTGTTCTGTGTTAACCAGCCTGGATATAGCTTGTTCAATATACTGCCCCTGCCTTCCTCTGTTCTGTGTTAACCAGCCTGGATATAGCTTGTTCAATATACTGCCCCTACCTTCCTCTGTTCTGTGTTAACCAGCCTGGATATAGCTTGTTCAATATACTGCCCCTGCCTTCCTCTGTTCTGTGTTAACCAGCCTGGATATAGCTTGTTCAATATACTGCCCCTGCCTTCCTCTGTTCTGTGTTAACCAGCCTGGATATAGCTTGTTCAATATACTGCCCCTGCCTTCCTCTGTTCTGTGTTAACCAGCCTGGATATAGCTTGTTCAATATACTGCCCCTGCCTTCCTCTGTTCTGTGTTAACCAGCCTGGATATAGCTTGTTCAGACATCTGGGCCTCGATGGTTTTCATTGGTTTGGTTTAACTGATTCAGACCTGGGTCTCCAGGCAAGTGGACTCTCTGGCCAATCAACAACATGAATCAATCATTGAACTACTGTGGAGAAATGAACCCCAGCAGCTCTACAGACATTGAGGCCTGGTATTGAATAGCCTTGTTGCTATTCAATACACTACATGTCAATAATAGTGTCCTAGACCGCTGCGCTCCTGAGTGGCGCAGCAGTCTTAAGGCACTGCATCTCAGTGCTAGAGGCGTTACTACCGACCCTGGTTCGATTCCAGGCTGTATTACAACGGGCCATGATTGGGAGTCCCATAGGAAGGTGCACAATTGGTCCAGCGTTGTTAGGATTTGGCCGGGGTAGGCCGTCATTGTAAATAAGAATTTGTTCTTAACTGACTTGCCTAGTTAAATAAAATAAATAACATTTAGTAATTGTTGGTAAATGTGTTCAGTGTCTCACTACTACCCCCTATTGGTTGGTAATTGGTCCTGCTCAGAGTATGTGAGTGGAGCGGTCAGAAATCAAGCTCATAGCTGTTGGAGCGGTGACTACTTGGACCTACCAAACCAAATGATTTGAATGAAAAGTATTTTAATAAACATGAAAAGGGGAATGTGAGAAGCGCTTATAATATTAAATAGGCTACATGTCATATTAAACAGCATCTAAACACTCTAAACAGGTCTGGAGCCAGATAGGGAGCCTAAGAAGGAACGGAAACGAATTATTTAGGCTATATTATTTAATTATTTCAAGGCTATAGCCTACAAAGAAATACATTGTGAAGCATTTGCGAGCGCGACACACTAGGCTGGTAGGGAGTCAATGACATTAAGCACTCAACATTTAAACAACATTTTGTTGTATTAAAAATAAATCATTATACTCTATAAATTGAGCATATAGGCTGTGACTAACTTACAAATTAAATGAAAAATGCCTTATTAAATCAAATCAAATGTTATTGATCACATACGCATGGTTAGCAGATGTTAGTGCAGCGAAATGCTTGTGAAGGACTAGAAGCGAGGCAGCCCTCTGTCAGCGCCATCTTTCTATCAGGCTCAGTCTACAGTGCCTTTGAATTCATTTTTAGAAACACCAGTTTGGCCAGTCTGTGGCTTCTGTCTCAAGCGATGGTTCCTGGAGAGCAGGCCAGCAGCAGAGAATATCCTCTCTACACCTGCAGAGCCACTGGGGATGATAAACACTCTGTTGGCCACCCCAGGCTGGGCAGAGATGCAGAGTTGTTTGAAATGTTTTCTATAGGTAGGCCTTAAGGTTTATAGGCAAAATATGCCAGGCCTATTGGGCCAAAATCAATTATGCCTATTGTATTGATAATAGAACAAAAAGTTACGAAAACATTTAAGAAATCCGATTTTTTGTTTATAAATACTTTGATACAATGACAGACTTAGTTATCTACCCACCTTGTTCCTTTCTTTTAGCATGCGCACATAGTAAGTACACCATCATGCTTTTGGGATATATGTCTTTTCAGATTCCACAATGATTCTTTAGTTGTGGACATTACATCACCACACTCCCTCTCTTCTTTGTTGTGGACATTACATCACCACACTCCCTCTCTTCTTTGTTGTGGACATTACATCACCACACTCCCTCTCTTCTTTGTTGTGGACATTACATCACCACACTCCCTCTCTTCTTTGTTGTGGACATTACATCACCACACTCCCTCTCTTCTTTGTTGTGGACATTACATCACCACACTCCCTCTCTTCTTTGTTGTGGTCATTACATCACCACACTCCCTCTCTTCTTTGTTGTGGACATTACATCACCACACTCCCTCTCTTCTTTGTTGTGGTCATTACATCACCACACTTCCTCTCTTCTTTGATTACATCACCACACTCCCTCTCTTCTTTGTTGTGGTCATTACATCACCACACTCCCTCTCTTCTTTGTTGTGGACATTACATCACCACACTCCCTCTCTTCTTTGTTGTGGACATTACATCACCACACTCCCTCTCTTCTTTGTTGTGGTCATTACATCACCACACTCCCTCTCTTCTTTGTTGTGGTCATTACATCACCACACTCCCTCTCTTCTTTGTTGTGGTCATTACATTACCACACTCCCTCTCTTCTTTGTTGTGGTCATTACATCACCACACTCCCTCTCTTCTTTGTTGTGGTCATTACATCACCACACTCCCTCTCTTCTTTGTTGTGGTCATTACATCACCACACTCCCTCTCTTCTTTGTTGTGGTCATTACATCACCACACTTCCTCTCTTGCTCTTGGTCCTCATCTTTGTCACCTTGATTTTGCACATGCGTGTTTGATAAGTTTCTTTATGAAAATATTTAGCAAACTCCATGACAGTAGCTAAAGCAAGGGACTATAGCAGCAGACAAATGCATGCTGGGCCGGGCAGGCCCTGAGCTCCTGAAGTGAGCGCTACTGGAGCACTATTGGAGCTAAATTGGAGCGGGCTAGAAGGCCAACACTCCAGCCTTTGGGAATCTCGCTCCAGGCTCCAGTTAAATTGGGCACACTCAGCACCCCTCCACTCACATACTGTGGTCCTGCTCCATAGCTCAGAGGCCAATACAAGGGAAGTCTCTGTAGTACTATGCCATTACTCATATACAGTACCAGTCAGAAGTTTGAACACCTACTCATTCAAGGGCTTTTCCTTTATTTTTACTATTTTCTACATTGTAGAATAATAGTGAAGACATCAAACTTTTGACTGGTACTGTAGATAATAACCTGTTACGGACATAGTAGCTTACTTAGTCTGTTGGTTGTATTTGTTAATTTGTGTTGTCGTTTCACAGTTTCATTTTGTTATGACTTGAAAAGGTGAAACTGGATTTTGTCATCTTTGAGAATAAAAAAACAAGCATTTATGTTACTCTGAGCACTCATCCTATATACTGGAACCGAGAGAGAGAGAGGGGGGAGAAGTGATAGAGAGAACTGTGAGGAAGGGGGAGAGAGAGAGAGAGAGAGGGGGGAGAAGTGATAGAGAGAACTGTGAGGAAGGGGGAGAGAGAGAGGGGGGGGGAGAAGTGATAGAGAGAACTGTGAGGAAGGGGGAGAGAGAGAGGAATGTTTTTAATAATGCAGGTGGCAGATATAATTAGTTGTTCGTTGGGTGGATTTGCATGTTTTCATAAAAGGGAAGTTGGTGTGAGGGAGGGAGTGTGTCAGCAAAGACCAGTGTCTGTGTAGATATTGTGGCTTCTCATAAGTAGTTAATACAGTAACTGCCAAATGAAACATCTGTTACGGTAACTTATTTTAAAAATAATTAACTTAACATAATTCACTTTTTATTTTATTTACAGTGAATTGTGTACCCCTCACCGCCCCTCTCTCGCTCTCTATCTCTTTAAATCTTTCTACCCGCCCCAGCCCACTCTCCCATTCCACCCCGTGTTCCTCCTCTCTCTTTCCCTCCCTCTCCCCCTCACACCCCTTGATTCTCTGTCTATGGGGACAGTCCCAGCCCTGACTGACTGTCTGTACAGTAGAGAGGAGAGGAGAGGAGAGGAAGGAGGAAGTGTTGTGGTGTAGTATAGCGGGGTGGGGTGTGGTGTGGTGTAATGATGACACTACAGTGAGTAACATCAGTATAGAGGTGTCTAGTAGGGTTCTGTTCCCACTCAAACCTCTGTAGCACCTATTGTTAGACCAAACAAACACCTCTGTACATATAGGAAAGAATGAACGGAGGCTGCACAGCAAAACATATCACCGCATACACAAAAGCCAATACTGCGGTGTGATCTCATTTCAGCACCCGTAGCATCAACCGAAAGCATTTGCACTTTCTATTTTTTCTATTGCTATGTGATTATCTGTATAATGCTTCAACTGAACCTGAACATGCTGACTCACATGTCATTAGTCATTAAACCTAATCATCTGCTCTCTCCGTCTCTCTCCTTTCTCCCCTCTCTCTCTCTCTCTCTCTCTCTCTCTCTCTCTCTCTCTCTCTCTCTTGTCTCTGTCTCTCTCGGTCTCTCTCTCCCTCTCTCTGTCTCTCCCTCCCTCTGTATTTCTCTGTCTCTCTCTTGCTCTCCCTCTCTCTCTCTCGTTCCCATAGAAATCAGGATGTCAAAGCCAGTTGAGGTTGAGAACACAGGGGCTGACTCTCCAATGGAGAGCACAGGTATTTGTCTGTCTGTCTGTGTGTGTGTGTGTGTGTGTGTGTGTGTGTGTGTGTGTGTGTGTGTGTGTGTGTGTGTGTGTGTGTGTGTGTGTGTGTGTGTGATGAATTTCTAATTGTTTCCTATCCCCCCACACAGACTCAGAGAGGAATGGTCCTGACTCAAATCATCAGGTTAGTGTCTGCTTGGTTCTTCACCTTCATTTCAGTACTGATATCACTGGTAATATACTGTGCATTCAGACCCCTTGACTTTTTCCACATTTTGTTACTTTACAGACTTATTCTAAAATTGCTAAAATTTGTTTTTTTCCCCCCTCGTCAAGCTACACACAATACCGCATAATGACAAAGCAAAAACAGTTTTTTAGAAATGTTTGCAAATGTATTAAAAATAAATAACTGAAATATCAGACCCTTTACTCAGTACTTTGTTGAAGCACCTTTGGCAGCGATTACAGCCTCAAGTCTTCTTGAGCTACAAGCTACAAGCTTGGCACACCTATATTTGAGGAGTTTCTCCCATTCTTCTCTGCAGATCCTCTCAAGCTCTGTCAGGTTGGATGTGGAGCATCGCTGCACAGCTATTTTCAGGTCTCACCAGAGATGTTCGATCGGGTTTAAGTCCGGGCTCTGGCTGGGCCACTCAAGGATATTCAGAGGCTTGTCCCGAAGCCACTCCTGCGTTGTCTTGGCTGTGTGCTTAGGGTCATTGTCCTGTTGGAAGGTGAACCTTCGCCCCAGCCTGAGGTCCTGAGCGCTCTGGAGCAGGTTTTCATCAAGGAGCTCTCTGTACTTTGCTCCATTCATTTTCCCTCGATCCGGACTAGTCTCCCAGTCCCTGCCGCTGAAAAACATCCCCACAGCATGATGCTGCTGCCACCACTATGCTTCACCATAGAGATGGTGCCAGGTTTCCTCCAGACGTGACGCTTGGCAATCATGTTTCTCATGGTCTGAGAGTCTTTAGGTTTTGGCAAACTCCAAGCGGGCTGTCATGTGCCTTTTACTGAGGAGTGGCTGAATGGTGGAGTGCTGCAGAGATGGTTGTCCTTCTGGAAGGTTCTCCTATCTCCACAGAGGAACTCTGGAGCTCTGTCAGATTGTGTAGATTGATGAGGAAAAAAGTACATTTGATCAATTTTAGAATAAGGTTGTAATGTAACAAAATGTGGAAAAGGTCAAGGGGTCTGAATACTTTCCGAATGCGCTGTACCATTAGGAAACATAATAATCAGTTAGTCATGTTCAATGGTGACAATCATGCAGCAGTCTAGTCTTTTTTATGATCATTTATGTTTATCTGTACTGATGGTTCTTGTCCTTATTACAGCTTCAGCAGATGAAAATCAGTCCCTTTCACCTTTCTCCAACCCTCAGCAGCAACAAGGTGTGTGTGTGTGTGTGTGTGTGTGTGTGTGTGTGTGTGTGTGTGTGTGTGTGTGTGTGTGTGTGTGTGTGTGTGTGTGTGTGTGTGTGTGTGTGTGTGTGTGTGTGTACATGTGTGTTTTGTGTGGCCACACTATAGAGTATTTTGCAACATTTGCATACAGATTGACAGGTATGCAAAACAGTCAGACTAGCCAGTTTGGACATGCCCATTCCAGGAAGAAGGGATGACTATCCCTTGTTTCTAAAGAAAAGGCAGGCACCTTCCTGTTTGGCATGCAGGTTACCACAGCAGACAGAGCAGAACAGTCAGCTTCGTTTAACTGTATCCCTCGTTCTCTCTCCTCCTCTCAGAATAAGATGGAAGAATGTGGTGAGATGTCCCCGGGCCCTCCTCCCCACCACAGCCACGCCCCCTCACAGACGCCCCTCCCACACACACAGCTCATGCTGACTGGCTCCCAACTGGCAGGGGTAAGACAAGGAGGAAGAGGCTTAACAAACAAAACACACATTGATGCACACTCTCAAAAACACAGACACATGCTTATTGTCTGGCTTGAGTTCACTGCTTTATACTTTATTCCTTTTCTCTGCTCTTTCACATACCCTCTGCATCTCTCTGCCCTCCCTCCCTCCCTCCCCTTCTTTCTCTCTCTGTTCCTCTCTCGCTCTCTTTCTCTGTGTCTCTCTCTCGCTTGGTGTCCCTTTCTCAGTTGACGGCTCTCTTGCCGGCTCAGCAGCAGTTGTTACTGCAGCAGGCTCAGGCTCAGCTTCTAGCTGCAGCTGTGCAGCAGTCTGTTCAGCAGTCCAACGCAGCTCACGCAGCTCACGCAGCTCATGCAGCCCACGCAGCCGCCCAAGCCAATCAGCAAGCTCAGGCAGCCGCAGCAGCCAATCAACATGCCCAGCAACAGCAGGCGGGACAGACAGGGCAGCAGGGCCAATCACAGCCCCAGGGACAGGGACAGAGCACACAGGAACAGACAGGTCAACCTGTCCCTGTCCCGCCCACTCATCCCCAGCTCACCCTCTCTCAGCCAATTCAGCTCACCGCCCAGGTACTGACAACCAATCACAAGGCACATCCTGGCTGGGAAGAGGTGGGGAAGGGTCTTGATTCAGGAGACAGTCTGGGATCCTCCGTTTTATTGATCTTTTCTTTTATTGCTTGTGTTGCTCTGCTGTTCTTTCAGTCTTTTCTCTTGGCCTCTATATGAAGGGGTTGTTTTCATTTGTTCTCTGTACATCTGTGTTCTCTCCACTCTGACCCCTCTGTTCTCTCCATCTCTGACCCCTCTGTTCTCTCCATCTCTGATCCCTCTGTTCTCTCCATCTCTGATCCCTCTGTTCTCTCCATCTCTGATCCCTCTGTTCTCTCCATCTCTGATCCCTCTGTTCTCTCCATCTGACCCCTCTGTTCTCTCCATCTCTGACCCCTCTGTTCTCTCCATCTGACCCCTCTGTTCTCTCCATCTCTGATCCCTCTGTTCTCTCCATCTGACCCCTCTGTTCTCTCCATCTGACCCCTCTGTTCTCTCCATCTCTGACCCCTCTGTTCTCTCCATCTCTGATCCCTCTGTTCTCTCCATCTGACCCCTCTGTTCTCTCCATCTCTGACCCCTCTGTTCTCTCCATCTCTGACCCATCTGTTCTCTCCATCTCTGTTCTCTCCATCTCTGATCCCTCTGTTCTCTCCATCTCTGATCCCTCTGTTCTCTCCATCTCTGACCCCTCTGTTCTCTCCATCTCTGACCCCTCTGTTCTCTCCATCTCTGATCCCTCTGTTCTCTCCATCTCTGATCCCTCTGTTCTCTCCATCTCTGATCCCTCTGTTCTCTCCATCTCTGACCCCTCTGTTCTCTCCATCTCTGACCCCTCTGTTCTCTCCATCTCTGATCCCTCTGTTCTCTCCATCTCTGATCCCTCTGTTCTCTCCATCTGACCCCTCTGTTCTCTCCATCTCTGATCCCTCTGTTCTCTCCATCTCTGATCCCTCTGTTCTCTCCATCTCTGATCCCTCTGTTCTCTCCATCTCTGATCCCTCTGTTCTCTCCATCTGACCCCTCTGTTCTCTCCATCTCTGATCCCTCTGTTCTCTCCATCTCTGATCCCTCTGTTCTCTCCATCTCTGACCTCTCTGTTCTCTCCATCTCTGACCTCTCTGTTCTCTCCATCTCTGACCCCTCTGTTCTCTCCATCTCTGATCCCTCCATCTATGATCCCTCTGTTCTCTCCATCTCTGACCCATCTGTTCTCTCCATCTCTGACCCCTCTGTTCTCTCCATCTCTGACCCCTGTTCTCTCCATCTGACCCCTCTGTTCTCTCCATCTCTGACCCCTCTGTTCTCTCCATCTCTGATCCCTCTGTTCTCTCCATCTCTGATCCCTCTGTTCTCTCCATCTGACCCCTCTGTTCTCTCCATCTCTGACCCCTCTGTTCTCTCCATCTCTGACCCCTCTGTTCTCTCCATCTCTGACCCCTCTGTTCTCTCCATCTCTGATCCCTCTGTTCTCTCCATCTCTGATCCCTCTGTTCTCTCCATCTGACCCCTCTGTTCTCTCCATCTCTGACCCCTCTGTTCTCTCCATCTCTGACCCCTCTGTTCTCTCCATCTGACCCCTCTGTTCTCTCCATCTCTGACCCCTCTGTTCTCTCCATCTCTGATCCCTCTGTTCTCTCCATCTCTGACCCCTCTGTTCTCTCCATCTCTGACCCCTCTGTTCTCTCCATCTCTGATCTCTGTTCTGTCTTCCTGTCTCCCTGCAGGACATCCAGCAGTTGTTGCAGCTGCAGCAGTTGGTTCTGGTACCAGGACACCACCTGCAGTCTCCTCAGTTCCTCCTCCAACAGCACCAAGGGCAGCAAGGTGGGCTCCTCGCACTAGCCACTACCACTGGTTCTATTCTATTGGGACAGTGCCCTGAAGATGGGCTGTAGATGTTCCAACTATCAACAAACAGATTTCATTTATTTAGAAGTGCCAACTGTTAACAACCATTAACAGGTTCTTCAACTGTCTAATACTAGAATGCCTATTGGATTCTCTGATCGACCATGGAGCTTTGTGGAATATTACATGTGTTGTTTGTTCACATAACTGATCATAGGCCTACTGATTCCCTCACTTCTTCACTCCTCAGGACTGCTATCAACACCAAATCTGATTCAGCTACCTCAACAAAACCAAGGGAGCCTCCTGTCCGCTCCCACCAGGCTGGGGCTCCAAGCACAGGTAGGACAACAGAGGAAACACCCAGGCTTTGAGAGAGGCTACAGGCCCGGCTCTTTCCAACAAACATCTCTTCTCATCATTCTGTCATATCCAGTAAACGCCTCTCTTCTGCTATATAATTCTCGCTCTCCCACTCTCTTTTTCCTCCTCCCCCTCTCCCCCTGTAGAGAGACAAGACTATGGAGGGCAGTGGGGTCATGACCTCTGTGTCCTCTGTGACCTCTCACCCCGAGGAGCCCAGTGACCTGGAGGAACTGGAGGTGTTCGCCCGCACCTTCAAACAGAGACGCATCAAACTGGGCTTTACACAGGTACGCCTTTCTGTGTGTGTGTGTGTGTGTGTGTGTGTGTGTGTGTGTGTGTGTGTGTGTGTGTGTGTGTGTGTGTGTGTGTGTGTGTGTGTGTGTGTGTGCTAACTCCCTGTTTTCCTCCCTCCCTCGCTCTCTCAGGGTGACGTGGGAATGGCCATGGGGAAGCTATATGGGAATGATTTCAGCCAGACCACCATCTCTCGCTTCGAGGCCCTCAACCTGAGCTTTAAGAACATGTGTAAACTCAAACCACTACTGGAGAAGTGGCTCAATGATGCAGGTGAGAGGGGAGGGTGGGGGATGAAGGAGAGGACGGGAGGATGGGAGGGGAGGAGAGAGGAGAGGGAGGATGGGAGGGGAGGAGAGAGGAGAGGGAGGATGGGAGGGGAGGAGAGAGGAGAGGGAGGAGAGAGGAGAGGGAGGATGGGAGGGGAGAGAGAGGAGAGGGAGGATGGGAGGGGAGGAGAGAGGAGAGGGAGGATGGGAGGGGAGGAGAGAGGAGAGGGAGGATGGGAGGGGAGGAGAGAGGAGAGGGAGGATGGGAGGGGAGGAGAGAGGAGAGGGAGGGGAGGAGAGAGGAGAGGGAGGATGGGAGGGGAGGAGAGAGGAGAGGGAGGGGAGGAGAGAGGAGGGGGAGGATGGGAGGGGAGAGGAGGGGGAGGATGGGAGGGGAGGGGAGAGGAGAAGGAGGATGGGAGGGGGAGGATGGGAGGGGAGAGGAGAGGAGGGGGAGGATGGGAGGGGAGGGGAGAGGAGAAGGAGGATGGGAGGGGAGGGGAGGAGAGAGGAGGTGAGGGAATTGGTAAAGGAGAAAGGTGTATGACACTTTGAATCAATCAATACATCAGTTGATTAATTAACCAATCCCCAAGTTGCATTAATCTGGAGAATGAATGAAACTTTATTTGTAAAAAATGTTTCAACTCTTTTTATTGGTATTTCTTTTCACAGTTATAGGAAACAATGCTTGAAATACAGTACATTGCACATGGTTTTATACATTCGATATACCATGGAAATGAGGTAGGAATGTATATGCCCATACAAAAATATAAAAGACTTAAGTAATACATTCATAACAAAACATTAGAAACAACAAACATGGCTCATCTTCAAAACGAATAGAACAATTATAATAATAAGACAGGCTAATATTAAACATTCACAAAGGTGAGATTAAATACAAAGCTAGTGTCTCTACACAGGTAAAGAAAGGTTGCCACATTTTGTAGAATTTGTCAGAAGAAGGGTATATTTTATCTTCTCCAATTTACTGAAGTGTAAGAGATCTTTAATCCACACGAAATGAGGAGGAGAGGGCGACTTCCACAGAAGTAAAATCAACCTTCTTGCCAACAAAGGCTACAAAGTCAGATGTGTGTTTTGGTAGTGTTATAGTATCAGGTATTACCCCAAATAATGATGTTATGGCAGTAGTTGCAAAAGGTACCTGTAATACTTTAGATATGGTATCAAAGATGGCAGACCACTAGTTATGTAGAGAAGAGCAGGACCAAAACATACGTATTAATGAAGCAGGAACTTGCCGACACCTGTCGTAAACAGTGTGGACATCAGGATAGATGTTAGAAAGCCTGAGTTTAGTCCAGTGAGTGTGGTGGAGGATTTTGCATTGGATCAAACCATGTTTGGCACAAATAGAAGAGGAGTGGACATGATGCAGAATACCTTCCCATGTGTCATCAGTCAACTCTGTTTACCCTGATGAAGACAGCTTGTCTGTGGAAACGT
This sequence comes from Salmo salar, assembly GCF_965601325.2. Classification (NCBI taxonomy): domain Eukaryota; kingdom Metazoa; phylum Chordata; class Actinopteri; order Salmoniformes; family Salmonidae; genus Salmo; species Salmo salar. Next base: position 72,740,880 of record NC_138295.1, on the reverse strand, counting down.
TGGTTATTAGGTTATTACATTATTGCATCTGAGCCCCTAGAGTGTGCGGCTCACCTTTTCTTTTCCGGGTGTTCTACTCATCTAGCCAGCACCTCGCCTAAACAGGTGTTCTACTCCTCTAGCCAGCACCTCGCCTAAACAGGTGTTCTACTCCTCTAGCCAGCACCTCGCCTAAACAGGTGTTCTACTCCTCTAGCCAGCACCTCACCTAAACAGGTGTTCTACTCCTCTAGCCAGCACCTCGCCTAAACAGGTGTTCTACTCCTCTAGCCAGCACCTCGCCTAAACAGGTGTTCTACTCCTCTAGCCAGCACCTCGCCTAAACAGGTGTTCTACTCCTCTAGCCAGCACCTCGCCTAAACAGGTGTTCTACTCCTCTAGCCAGCACCTCGCCTAAACAGGTGTTCTACTCCTCTAGCCAGCACCTCGCCTAAACAGGTGTTCTACTCCTCTAGCCAGCACCTCGCCTAAACAGGTGTTCTACTCCTCTAGCCAGCACCTCGCCTAAACAGGTGTTCTACTCCTCTAGCCAGCACCTCGCCTAAACAGGTGTTCTACTCATCTAGCCAGCACCTCGCCTAAACAGGTGTTCTACTCCTCTAGCCAGCACCTCGCCTAAACAGGTGTTCTACTCCTCTAGCCAGCACCTCGCCTAAACAGGTGTTCTACTCATCTAGCCAGCACCTCGCCTAAACAGGTGTTCTACTCCTCTAGCCAGCACCTCGCCTAAACAGGTGTTCTACTCCTCTAGCCAGCACCTCGCCTAAACAGGTGTTCTACTCCTCTAGCCAGCACCTCGCCTAAACAGGTGATCTACTCCTCTAGCCAGCACCTCACCTAAACAGGTGTGCGTTTCTTTCGCCTCTAGATTCATCAGTCAACTCATCACCTAGATCCTGTTCCCATAAAGTTTTAATAGCTGCGAATGAAGGATTGTGAAGAGAGGAAATTTGATCATAGCTATAAGAAATAATACCTTTTACTGTTGGGGATGGTGGGATAAATGCATCAGTGGGAGGCCCACAGGAAGACTGGGGAATTGAGAGGTCATGTCATGGACAAAGCTGCGCACTTGTAGATATCTAAAGAAATTACTATTCGGAAGGTGGAATTTATCTGAGAGTTGTTGGAAAGATGCAAACGTGCCGTCAATAACGTTATTTCTGAGTAGAGGGGCCCTTGCAAACCAAAGTGATGTCTAAACTGGTTCCAGATCTTGAGAGTGGTTTTTACTAAAATGTTTTAGGTATAACTTGAAGTAGCAGAATGAATAGGGGAATGTGCCAAAGCAATCAGTGAAGATGGCATACATGAGGAAGATTCTATCTTCAACCATGCTGGAATGATATGTTTGGTATCTACACGGATCAAGTACTGAATTACACGGAAGTTCCAGACTTCCAGATGAAGTGGGAGATAATCCCATCTAGTTTGCGGAAAAAGATTTGGAAATAAAAATAGGTTCACATTGAAAGAGGTAGGAGAATTTAGGAAGGGTATTCATTTTAACCGAATTAATTCGACCAGCTAATGATAGGGGGAGTAGTGACCATCGTTCAAAATGTTTCTCCACCAGAGTAAGGAGGAGTAAAGTTAACCTTTTTAAGGCTATCAAATTTGTCTATGACATGTACCCCCAAGTATGTACATTTGTTGAGAACTACTCTGAATGAAAATGTGTGTAATGGGTAGTTACGAGCTGCCACATTTAAATGGAAAAGCTTGCTCTTATTCAGGTTTAACTTGTAACCAGAGACTAGCCAAATGCATTAAGAACAGATAGCACAATGGGTAAGGATACATCGGGGTTTGAGATATAGAGAAGCAAGTCATCAGCATAAAGTGAAACCCTTCGTTTGATGTCGCCTCTGAACACTCTCGTTACATGTGGGTTGGATCTGATTGAATGTAACCTTGAGTTAATGAAGATATATCTGTAGAATGAGGATACCAGTTTGTGTGATTTTAAATCATCCCACTAATCAATCTCTCTGTTTGACAGAGACCATGTCCACAGACAGTACTATGCCCAGCCCCAGCTCTCTGTCCTCTTCCTCAATGGGCTTTGAGGGCCTGCCGGGCCGACGCAGGAAGAAAAGAACCAGCATCGAGACTAACGTCCGCGTGGCCCTGGAGAGAGCCTTCATCACGGTGAGAGACATGACAAATTGTCGTGGAAATTCTACACAGGGACAATCAGCGCGATGGAGAGGTTCCAACCAACTCAATGCACCAAGTACACATGTCAATCAGGAGCTCCACCTGGGGCAGCCCCGTAACGTTTGGGATGCATTTTGAAGGAGGGAAACCCTAATACACAAATAAACTATATAATCTAAGATGGAGAATCGTTATTGTCTTTACCGGAGATAAACAAAAAGAACGCGCTCTCTCGGCCATGCACTTGGAAACACTACAGCCAAAATGGGAGCCACTTAGAAAAACTACAACTTTTCGCTCATTTTTCCAAAAACCAGCCTGAAACTCTTTCTAAAGAATGTTGGCATCTAGTGGAAGCCCTAGGAACTGCAATCGGGGACGATTTCGCCCTATTATAAAAGTACCAGCCATTTCTTTGATGGTTTGTCCTCGGGCTTTTGCCTGCCATTTCAGTTCTGTTATACTCACAGACATTATTGTAACAGTTTTAGAAACTTTAGAGTGTGTTCTATCCAAATCTACCAATTATATGCATATCCTAGCTTCTGGGCCTGAGTAGCAGGCAGTTTACTTTGGGCACGCTTTTCATCCGGACGTCAAAATACCGCCCCCTATCCCAAAGAAGTTAACAACTGGATCCGGGTACAAATATAATATATGGTCTCAATAACTGCTCTCCTAAGGCACCTGCCTCAGGAAGCCTTTCAAATGTAAAATCATTGATAAACATGTAAAAAAACTTGGTAGTGGACATTCCATCAGTCCTGGAAGAAAGAAAATAAACTTAATCAGGTTTACTGCTCTTGTAATCATTGTCATTTTGACCTGTTGCATTGACATACAGTTCTGTACAAAATGTCCCTGGGACATAAACTAGTCAAAATATGAAACCTGTTGTTTATCAAATCTGCTAGGACCTTCAAAAGGTTGGTGCTGGCTTATCAGCTCAATATTCGGTACTAAAACATTTACTTGAATCTACTTCAGTTCTGGACACAGTTCCACGTAATGGAAACAGATTATAGTTTTAGATGACATTACTTACTTAAATCACTGGTGCTACCCAAACTATAGAATTGATTAATAATAATTGGAAATTGTCAAAAGCGTGTCTTATTCAATTATTATTACCTCTGTCCCAAATTTAAATCAATCAGTTTATTATCCAGATTTCAATCAGCTTAACACGTCCTTTCCACACTCACACAACTTTCAAATCCACATTCACTTATTCCCAAACACACTCAGTAATCACCCTTATTACTCCATGTGCATCTTCAACGATTCTCCTGTCAATACTACCTATGCACCATATGTATCTTTCTATACATATAGAATAGCCTCATATTCGGAATTAATACTCTCTTCTTTCATATCTCCATACAGAATCCCTATATAACGTTATACATCTTTAGTTATTCATGTCCACACCACTAGCAACGATCACAGTGCAGCAGCCCGAGAGGTACACATATCATATTCTCAAGGAAATCTCAGTGTCCGGGGGCATCAATGAATATTGTTACAGCACTTACCCATCTCAGCTGTTACTCTCTCAAACTTTTCAATTGCTTCTCCTGTCAGTGCTCACTGTCTGTAGATCGATGGGTGGTGGTGGATGCCATATGTATCTTCAACAGTTCCCAGTGGTTCTCGACCACAGACACTTCTCTAATAAATGCCTACAGACAATTGTCAGTGGGGCCTCTGCCCTCACTCAAGCCTTCTCCTAAGACTAGCTTGCCGTTACTTCCTATACATATATAACAACCGTAGATAACATTATAGATTGAAGAATTCAGATCACAGAACTAGTTGGGGCATTCTTTCAGACACGCACCTCTTTCACACTCTCACATCCACATTCACTTCATTCTATTACTTGACTTAGGACTAGTGGTAGCCTCCTCCATTTAGATCTTTAGTTTTATTGGTTTTATTAGTATTTTTTCTATTTTTATACAAATTCATTTAAATTTACTTCCTGAAATCAGAAGACGCATCCCTCAATTGTTCGCGGATGATGTGTCTCCTCCTGGGAAGCTCACAGTAAGGGTCTGGGCTGGTCTTGTCATCTTTTGGTCAGATGAGAATTTCCCTCACGCTTCATAAAATATGCCATCGGTTTACCTCGCAGACCCCCACTGAAAAGCTCCGCAGGCAGATTCAATCATCCTGTTTGTTGACGCCAAATTATTGTGGAAATTCTACACAGGGACACTCAAAGCCAATCTTAAATGAATCATTGGTTATTATCAGCGCGCTGAAGAGGTTCCAACCAACTCAATGCACCAAGTACACATGTCAATCAGGAGCTCCACCCGGGGCAGTGCCGTTAGTTCTCTTAAAGACGGACAAATTATATTTGCATATTTTAGCTTGTTCATCATTCATAATTAACGTTTGCTTCCTTCATGTGACCGACCAATACTGGTTCATGCATGTGACGGACCAATACCTCATGAGGCTTCTTCTCTCTAAGCTGAGAACATGAAACTCAGATATCCCTTTCTCAAATCAAGGTTCTGGGCATACTGCCAAATTGCAGATACTGATGCACATGGAGTAATAAGGCTGATTACTGAGTGTGTTTGGGAATAGTACTAAGTGAATGTGGCAGTAGCATAGGTAGTAACGACAGAAGAATCTTTGATATGAAAGAAGAGAGTATTATTTTCAAATATGAGACTATTCTATATGTATAGAAAGATACAGTGGGGGGGGGGGGGGGGGAGTATTTGATCCCCTGCTGATTTTGTACGTTTGTCCACTTACAAAGAAATGATCGGTCTATAATTTTAATGGTAGGTTTACTTGAACAGTGAGAGACAGAACAACATCAAAAATCCTAAAAAACGCATGTAAAAAATGTTATAAAATGATTTGCATTTCAATGAGGGAAATACGTATTTGACCCCTCTGCAAAACATGACTTAGTACTTGGTGGCAAAACCCTTGTTGGCAATCACAGAGGTCAGACGTTTCTTGTAGTTGGCCACCAGGTTTGCACACAACTCAGGAGGGATTTTGTCCCACTCCTCTTTGCAGATCTTTTTGAGGCTGACGTTTGGCAACTCGAACCTTCAGCTCCCTCCACAGATTTTCTATGGGATTAAGGTCTGGAGACTGGCTAAGCCACTCCAGGACCTTAATGTGCTTCTTCTTGAGCCACTCCTTTGTTGCCTTGGCCGTGTGTTTTGGGTCATTGTCATGCTGGAATACCCATCCACGACCCATTTTCAATGCCCTGGCTGAGGGAAGGATGTTCTCACCCAAGATTTGACGGTACATGGCCCCGTCTATCGTCCCTTTGATGCGGTGAAGTTGTCCTGTCCCCTTAGCAGAAAAACACCCCCAAAGCATAGTTTCCACCCACATGTTTGACGGTGGAGATGGTGTTCTTGGGGTCATAGGCAGCATTCCTCCTCCTCCAAACACGGCGAGTTGAGTTGATGCCAAAAAGCTCCATTTTGGTCCCATCTGACCACAACACTTTCACCAGTTAACCTCTGAATCATTCAGATGTTCATTGGCAAACTTCAGACGGGCATACATATGTATTCTTGAGCAGGGGGACCTTGCGGGCGCTGCAGGATTTCAGTCCTTCACGGCGTAGTGTGTTACCAATTGTTTTCTGGGTGACTATGGTCCCAGCTGCCTTGAGATCATTGACAAGATCCTCCCGTGTAGTTCTGGGCCGATTCCTCACTGTTCTCATGATCATTGCAACCCCACGAGGTGAAATCTTGCATGGAGCCCCAGGCCGAGGGATATTGACAGTTCTTTTGTGTTTCTTCCATTTGCGAATAATCGCACCAAATGTTGTCACCTTCTCACCAAGCTGCTTGGCGATGTTCTTGTAGCCCATTCCAGCCTTGTGTAGGTCTACAATCTTGTCCCTGACATCCTTGGAGAGCTCCTTGGTCTTGGCCATGGTGGAGAGTTTGGAATCTGATTGATTGATTGCTTCTGTGTACAGGTGTCTTTTTTACAGGTAACAAGCTGCGGTTAGGAGCACTCCCTTTAAGAGTGTGCTCCTAATCTCAGCTCGTTACCTGTATAAAAGACACCTGGGAGCCAGAAATCTTTCTGATTGAGAGGGGGTCAAATACTTATTTCCCTCATTAAAATGCAAATCAATTTATAACATTTTGGGCATGCGTTTTTGTGGATATTTTTGTTGTTATTCTGTCTCTCACTGTACAAATAAACCTACCATTAACATTATAGACTGATCCTTTCTTTATCAGTGAGCAAACGTACAAAATCAGCAGGGGATCAAATACTTTTTTCCCCCACTGTACATATGGTGCATAGGTAGTAACGACAGGAGAATCGTTGAAGATGCACATGGAGTAATGAGGGTGATTACTGAGTGTGTTTGGGAATAGTACTAAGTGAATGTGGATTTGAAAGTTGTGTGACTGATTTGTTCAGTCACTTGCATGAACACAGAAATTGGTTATTAGAAAAGCACAAACATAAACATTTCCATCACAATATCACTGACATAAGTTCTTCATAGCACTGTCATACAGGAGACATACATCTTAAGCTGACATAACATCTACACGGCTTGTTCTGTAGTTTCTGCCCTCAGAAGAACACTATATCACCGTGATATCAGTGAGGTGATATAAGGCTAAGTGTGTATTAGTACTAATGTGTCCATCTCTGTCTTTCCCGTGTGTCAGCAGAACCAGAAGCCTACCTCAGAGGAGATCCTGTGTATCGCGGACCAGCTCAGCATGGAGAAGGAGGTGATCCGCGTGTGGTTCTGCAACCGCCGCCAGAAAGAGAAGCGTATCAACCCCAACAGTGCCACCCCTCCCTTGCCCAGCCAGCTCCCCCAAGCCCCACCGATACACAAACCCCCTTGCTACAGCCCACACATGGTATGGCCTGACCCGCATGATCCCCCTCTCCCAACCTTAGCCATCACAATTCTCCCCCATATATGAATGGTGTGTCCCGCATGTCATAGTGGATGTTCTTCTGCACCCCCTGTTCCAATATGCAGATGGTACTACCCAACCTGCATTGCTTTAGTGCTTTGCTATTACACATTAATAATCCTATCCCATTTATCCCTTTTTCTATTGGATAAAGCTAAGTATAGATACTCTTAAATATACACTCTCCTCCTCTTTTTCTCTTTGTCTTTCTCGCCTGTCTCTCTATCAGATGTCCAGTCAGCTGTCCAGTCAGCTGTCCCAGGCAGTGACCAGCCTCAGTACCACATTGACCACCATGTCATCATTCTCCCCTCTGACCCCCAGTGGTCCCACCCACTCATCTCTCAGCTCCGCCTCCTCTCCAGTGACTCCTCCTCCTCCTCGCAGCACAGCCAGCCCAGCCCCTCCCAGCCACAGCACACTGAGTCTCAACACAGGGTGAGTATGCACCTGCATACAAAGTGTACACTTTGGCCACTGTGCTTCACCATTGGTACAGTATTCAGTTCACCTGCAGTTTGCAGCAAATGTTAATCACACCCACACATGATTGACACACACTGATCCGTGACACTGCTACTTCTGTGCAGCAGTACTTTCTAACCTGTGTGTGTGACTGTGTGTTTTGTGTCCACAGCTTATGGCGTATGGGTAAAAAGAATGGTGACGTGTCTAACTACATCACCGATTTTGCTGCAAACTTGAGGTGAAGACAACAGAGACACACATACCTATACTGTACACCCACCCACCCACCCACCCACCCCCCCCACACACACACACACACACACACACACACACACACACACACACACTCCCTCTCTTACAGGAATATGATCGTCCGCACAACAACACAAGGTTCACAAGCAAGCATTTGGATTCGTAGCTCATAAAAACAAGATATGAATCAAGATGGTGTGTGTGTATCTGACCTGTGGGTTTCTCCTGCAGTGTGTCTGTGTTCAGGTCCCTGAGTCTGTCCTCTGTCTGTTCTGCTGCTAAACCTGCTTCTCTCTCTCCGTTTCTCCTGCGTATGTAAATGGGTTTCCTCCTGTGTGTGTGTGTGTGTGTGTGTGTGTGTGTGTGTGTGTGTGTGTGTGTGTGTGTGCATGTAACACAGGAACACTGTGATGGGAGTAAACACAGGGAACCAGGCTCTGAACCAAGCTCTCCTCAGCAACAACCCTCTGGCTACTATACAAGGTGTGTTAGAGGGAGAGAGAGGTGTAGGGAAGGAGGGAAAAGAGAGGAAGAGGGAAATAAAAGGAGGAAGAGAGAGAGACAGGGGGAGAGAAAGTGGGAGAGGCAGGGACAGTAATTTGAGGTACAAAGTGATAATAAAGGTAAGTAATGTTAATGAATGCTAGACAGAAAGAATGACAGAGATGATGAGAGGGACAGTTAGAGCTGATGAGATGAATGATAGATCATCTGATGGAAGAAACTGGAGAACTGGTGAGCAGGGCTATGACAGGGATGTCCCATCACTCCAACATGTTCATCCCCGTGTGTGTGTGTGTGTGTGTGTGTGTGTGTGTGTGTGTGTGTGTCTTTAGTCTGTCTTTCATTCTTTTTCTCTCATTCATCCACTTCTTCATTTAATCTCTATAGTAAAGTATATAGTAAATGTAGTTATTTCACAGTAGGTATATTGACGTTAACTCTCATCTCTCTCCCTCCCTTCTCAGCCCTAGCAGCCAGTGGTGGCCAGCTGCCCCTTTCCAGTCTTGAGGGGGGCAGTAAGGTGTTGCTGGGTGGTGCAGGGGGGCAGGGAGGGGGTCTCCAGTCCTCCTTCTTCCTCAACCACCCAGCTTTCCTCCACATGGGCCAAAATCCTGGTGCTGGATTGATCAGCGCTGCCGTAGCCAAAGCATCCCAGCCCTCCCCTTTCCCCTCCACCAGTAGCATAAGCCCCACCCCCTGCTCCCCCTCCCCTTGCTCCAGCCCCGCCTCTTCCTGCGACTTCAATGAATTGGCACACAGCCCATCCTCGTTGGGAGGGGCTAAGATTGAGTGACACAGCCAAGCGCCAATCAGAGAGGAGGAGGAGAAAGGAGGAAACGACAACCTCGCCTTTCAACCAAAGCTATCTCTTTTATCACTCTCTCTCTCTCTCTCTCCCCCCGTCTTTCAATGCCAAAAATACACAGAATGAAAGAGAGGAGAGGGGGGGAGTCAGAAGTGAAAAGGGGAGAAGGGGGGAAAGAGGAAGATTGAAACCAAAAATCTTTATCTATCCAAAGTGATGGAGGAGGCATCGTGGGACTGTTTAGTCAATACTGAGTGATATCGCACTTCTCCTTTCTGTCTCTCTTTCTTTCCTGGGAAAATAAACCAATGACAAATAACAGGAGTAGAGATATGCGTCGAATCGTGTGAACCAAAAATGACAAAAATAAACATTACTGTGTGTTTTTGGGGAATGGTGGCAAGGACAGAAAAAAGAAGTGGAGGATTTTCTTTGAAAAGCTGCAGGTCTGAAAGAGGAGGAGATGGGAGGAGGATTTTAAACCAAAAATGTACCTGAGGAGGAGAAGAGGAACACACGATGACAAAAAACAACAACCATACCAAAATTCCAGAAACCAAAAATACGGAAGGAAAAGCTTTATCCAAACGACTTGTACATACTGATCCTATCCAGGACCAGCACTCTGCTACACACACACACACACACACACACACACAATATCCACAGCCGATCACATTCATCCATCCATCCGATCAGTCATCCACCCATCATGTCTGTCATAGTCTGTCACTCACTTTCACTGCAATTATGTTGTTTCTGTGGGATATTTTAGATTGTTGTAAATGGTTGATACTGAACGAGCCAAGCTTACAGGTGTGTCTTTGTTTGTGTTTTCCTACCTCTGCTTCTTTGGGTATCTTATCTCCCCCTTGATTTCCAATAGTTTACTGATAGCGTTGGAGTCTGTCATCATCATCATCTTGTGCCATTTACTTCATGTTGTCAGAGATAATAATAAGAGACAAGAGGGAACAAGAGATCAGGCTTAGTGTAGCAGTTTGATAAAAACCTCTCTCCGTAATTACTCACAACAAAATGACTCACTTGATGAAATAATATTAGACTTAGACTCAATGTAGTCCTTGTGAATGGCCAATTCACCACGATGACAGTATGAAATTGAGCATGATTGGAGATTTAAACTAGTAACATTGAGGCAAGAAAGAGGTAAATTAATACAAATTTTAGTTTGGTCATGGACAGGTCTGTCTTACCTTGTCAATCAGCCATCTGTCTCGACACGCAGTAGAGAAACAGAGATCAAAACCTGTTTAATGTTTAATATATGTTGTTTTTATTGTTCATCATCCCTCCATCCATCCCATTTTCACTGTCATTTTCCACCCAAATCTGCCATTATTACACGTTTAAACCAAAGCATTTGTTACTCTTCAGAGGAGTCAGCCATGACATTAACACTCACATACTGTAGGGGTTGGGGACACACCCTACCCCTCCCGCTGAACCCCCCTAGTTGACCCCTTCCATCTCCTTATGCCTGAGAGGGTCACTTCAAAAGGACAGAACCCTCACCCAACATAAAAGGGGTGCATACGGGGAGGGGATCGGATGGTGCGATGGGATCAAACATACAGAAAGAGGGGATGTCAAGTTTTTGTAAGAGGATACCAAAAATACAAACCAAAAATGTCAGAAACAAACCAAAAAGAAACACAGCCAAATATGGATGGGGGCGGGGGGGGGACAAGGGTAGGTTTTTACAGACTGGAGCTGACACCTCTGTCTGTTATCCAACTAACTGGGCTTCAGTGGCCCTCTCTAAACTGTGTAGCACAGCTGGACAGATGAATGGATAGATTGATGGATAGAACGGACAGATTCCCTCCCTCTCCCCTGTCTTTCTTTCACTCCAAACTCAGCTCTTCTTCTCTGGTCCTGGATGGAGAAATCTCTAATGACCTCATTGAACTGAATCTTCTAAGTCAGTTTTTATTTTTCCAGTTTGTTGGTTTATTTTGTATTTTATTTGTTTGCTGTGTCTCTTGAAGCTGTTTATGTGCTGTTCTTTAGTGCTTACTCATTTGGGATAATAATGTATTCGCTTGCTACAACAGCTCCTTATTTTTTCCTAGTTGTTCTAGAGATTTTATCAGGTGGTTGGAAAAATACTGTGAAATGTAGCTTCCAGATTTTTATTAGATAAAAAAAAAAAAATGACTGTCTTGGCAGAAAAAAAGACACAGAAAAAGTCCAAAACAAGAGTTGAAAAGCAAAACGTGCAAACCAAACACCAAATACCAAACCAAACCAAAAAGCCAGGAAAGGACTAGAGATGGTCCAACTGCCGTCCCTGCCGTTGCATTGGGGCTCACACTTTTGATTGTGTCAATTTATCTTAAGTGTGTGCGTATGTGCGTTGTGTGAGGGTGCGATATTGTGTGTGTGTGTGTGTGTGTGTGTGTGTGTGTGTGTGTGTGTGTGTGTGTGTGTGTGTGTGTGTGTGTGTGTGTGTGTGTGTGTGTGTGTGCATCCGTTCTAGAAAGAATTCAGTGGAGTTTACAAAATGTCCTCCCTTGCACGTTTACCCCCATTATCACACACACACACACACTTCGGCAAAAATGTACAGTAGAGTTTAAAATGCATCCAAAGAGTATTTGGTTTGACACACAGAAATACAGTTGTCAAATGAGAATCCTTAATGAACTAATCTATTTTAGATGTGGGGGTTCTAACCACGAGGTGAAACCTTTCCTCAACATTAACTCTTAGACGGAATGTATCTGTTAGTGCTTCTATAGATTTTGTAGAAAAAAAGATCTATGTCCTAATGCTTACTTATTGCTAATGTATTGAAAAACATACAAAAAATATCTTAAAAAAACATTGATGATAATAATGACTTGATTTTAGACCAAAAATGTTACTCTCTCTTGATATATATTTGGTTTATTTTTCTTTGTCGATCATTTAGGACTTTTGATTGATTGTACTATTTATTCATCTTAAGTTTGATTGATTTAAGCTTATATTGATTTCTTCTAATTATTTATTTGTTATTTATTTATTCTAGAGTCTTTTTACAGGGGATATATTTTGGGGTATATATTTATAATATATATTACGGGGCTGTGACCAAAAATCCTGCTGAAGTACCTTCTCACTTCTTCAAACCAGATACATGCAACCACAGGTCTCACGGGGCCTAGGAGAACATGGTCAGTTTGACCACAGACTCACTGCGACTACTCTTAAAGCTCTTAAAGGGGTGGGGGTGAGCTCACTGAGACTCTTTGAAAAAAGGATGGGGTGAGCTTACAAGGGGCAGCACTGTGTCTACATAGAGCACTTCAGTACGACCACCTAACAGCGTTTTCTCAGTAATTGCAGGGCAGGGAAAGGTCATGGGAATAGGAACGTCAGCTTCATATTGATGTAAACTTAAGCAATTCAATGTTTTCAGGTGTTGAATGCTGTCTTTCCTAAATATGGGGTTAATTGTCCTAAGGATAATGATATTACTAGTGATGTCCTTATTGTATGATTGATGAGTAATGACTGGTGAGATGAGAGGGTCAGAGCATCTGGGTGTTTCTGGCTTCACGTGCGGTCTTGTGATGTTGTGTTTAGTTGAAGTGGGGATAGGGAGCCTCAGTAGGGTTCTCTACAGCCTTACTACAGTCCAGGATTGTTACTGGAGACCCCCACCCAGGTGGGATCAAACCAGTCAGGAGTGAAACTTTTAAAACATTGCATTAATAAATCTCAAAGCTTTAGAACTGGAGTTTTTCCCATTATGATGTATACCATATGCTTTGGACCGATCAGGTTAGAGGGATTTATATCCCGGATGTACGCTTAGTCAGCGCTGCCTATCAGATAGTATATTGTATGTTTGAATATAGCCCAACGCTTCTGGAAGAGAGCTCCGCTGACAGGGATGGTCAGGCAGGCAGATTGTTCTTAAAGATACAGTGCTGTTCCCTCACAACCTCTCCTCTCCTCATGAGAAATACACTGAAAGCTTTAAACAGCTACCAAACCAAAAAACGAGTTAGAAGATGCATTGACTGGGGCAAAGGAACGTGACAGAGGGACATGTTTTCTTTTCTTTCTGTTTTTACTTTTCTGTTATGTTGGTAGGTTTTGTTTTCCACATCTACTGTAGGAGGTTAAAGAGAGATATACCTCATATACTCTAATGATAAACCAAATAGATGAAAGCTTTAAAAAAAAAGGCAGGGTTCGTGTGGGGATCGGGGTGTGGGGTGGGACTGTGTGTACATGTGAGTGTGACCATGGATGGCCAGAGCGAGGCTTGGGTCCGGCAGAGTTCAAAGGTAATGGGGTCAGAGGTCACATTTCCTGTGCCCCATCCAAATCAGGAGACATATTGGGTAGCAAGTTGTATGCCAGCCCTCTCTCTGTGGTTCCCAGTCCACTCCCCCACACACCTCTCTCTCAGTCTGGTCTGAAGAACAACCCCCCGCTCTGTACAGCCCTCTCTCCATCCCTCTCTCCCCTACTGCTCCCTCCCTGCTGAAACGAAACACTCTCCAAGTACAAGTTTTCCATAGACACAGATCTAGGATCAGCTTACCTTCCTCCAAATCCTAATCTTAACCATTGAGGGCACATAACACTGGCCTTAGGTCAGTGTCTATGGAGCAATTTTGTCCTACTCCTTAACACAAAGCTTTTTTACAGGGGCTAGCCTCTGGGTACCCAGCGTCTTTAGGTGATTGGCTGGATGTTGTGTTGTTTAGATTATTGACTGGATGTTGTGTCCGTCAGAGATGTGTGTGGCAGCGAACGCAGAGGGGTAGGTGACTGGGGAAGGGCTGAGACTGTGGTCGCTAGGTGACGCATGCATACACTCCCCCAAGGTGGAAGTCCCCATTTCTCCCTTGCTCTTTTCTTCTATAATGAGGTGTAAATCAGTTTAGGTCCTCTACGTCCTGGTAGGATGCTGCTTCTGCGGATATCAGGGTCTTAGGGATCACATGTAAAGTGTAGGTCCTTTCAGTAGGGATACCCCCCCAAAAGAATGATACCAAAGTTTATGCCCCACTGTTGGATACGGCACCATGCACTCACTCCCTAAAACCCTGCTGTTTACCAGTGTCTGCACTATTGGAGCTAGGAACACGAGAATTTCGCTACACCCGCAATAACATCTGCAAAATATGTGTACGTGACCAATAAAATGTAATTTGTCCATTCAGAGACTACACTTCTCCTATAGACTGAGTAGTCACCTGGCCATAGGTGCAGATCTAGGATCTGTTAACCTTTCCCTAATCATAGCTATTAGTGTAGGGAGAACACAAAACTGACCTTAGATCAGCACCTAGAGGCAACAAATCCTACTCCCTCTACTATAGCCTGGGTCAACATTATCACAGCAGAGTTTAGTCTGGAAGAACATCTCCAGACTTTTTTGGCATTAACCATTTTGTACATTTGCACAGTCTGAACATCACAACATTGATTCAGTTCATGGATGAATTCCTTGTAGTCTCAGCGAAGCACCTTAGCAACCGTGTCAACCGAGAAACAAAGGAAACTGAAATGTAGAAATCGATATTGCAACCTGGACTCAAGGATAGACGTAACATAGTAAATGGAAATCCGAGACAGTGTAATTAGTATGAGACCAGGCTGGAATGTATTTAAATTGGAGCAGAACAGGCAATGATTAACAGTTTACTGATAGATGACAGAACATAGTGTAGATGTCAAGGCAGGAGAAAGCAAAGGGGGACAAAAAGACTATCAGGAGCAAAGAAAACAAAAAAGGAGGATGACTGATATTCCTCGAACCTACTCACTTCCATACTTTCTCTCTTTCATCCTTTCTTCATTCTCTCTCTTGTACAATACAGCTTCAGTCCAAAGTTCCTTAAGCAAGACAGCAAAGTCCGATCGTACAGAATAAAACCAAAGAGTTCGACATTCCTCCTCTCTTTCACAGACAGCCACTGCATCCCTCTTTCCTTCTCTCCTTTCTGTCTATTCATCTCTTTTCTGCTTCAACCCCGTCACCTAGTAATCCAGTTTCTGACCTCAGCTATATCAATGATGATAATAATAATAATAATAATGATTAAGATAATGATAAAAATGTATATTTTTAAGTATTTGTCATTGGAAAATTACCTTAAGCTTCTCGTAAATATGATGATGATGATAATGATGACGATAATGACGTTTCTCTTGGTATCTCTGTAGTTGTTCTGATCTTTTTTGAGTTTCGTCCTTTTTGCTCGTGCTGCCAGAGTAATTCTGATGATCCCATGATCCTCTCTGAGTTTGTTGACCCTGTCCTTTTAGTTCTGTCTGTCGCTTACCACTGTCTGTCTGTCTGTATTCCTGTCTGTCTGTATTCCTGTCTGTCTGTATTCCATGTCGCTCTCTGTGTTCGTTGGGCAGAGGGAAGAGCTACATGTTACAACCGAAAATGTGATGTTTGTGGGAGAATTCTGTACGAGTCGTTAAGGAGAGTTTTTCCAGGGAATTCCAGACTTCTTTGGTGGTTTGTGGGGAGGGGTTAATAAACGGAGGGAGGAGGGAAAACTGTCATAACTGCTATAACTGTTCTGTGGAAATAAGTCCCCAAGGTGTAGGTGTGTGTGTGTGTGTGTGTGTGTGTGTGTGTGTGTGTGTGTGTGTGTGTGTGTGTGTGTGTGTGTGTGTGTGTGTGTGTGTGTGTGTGCGCCTCAAAATGTATTTCATCTGTTAGCTAAGCAACAGGTTTGTAAACATTGGCTTGATTGGTTGATTTACTGTTATTCAACATGTAGTTCATTTCCCTCTATCTGACCTTCAACCTTTGTTGTTTGTTTCCCTATCCGTTTTAGTGTGTGTGTGTGTGTGTGTGTGCTCATCCTCTCTCCTATCATTTGTTCTACCATCCTGTGTCTTACATCATGTGAGCAGTCCTCTTTTCTCTCCCTTCTCTCTGTCTCTCCCTCCCTTCTTTCTTCTGGTAGCAACTTAGCCTTTTACTGTGTTAATCTTTAAAACAAAAACAAAAAACAAGAAAAATATCTCTGCTTGTTCATAGTACAGTGTTGTTCATTTAAAGTCATTTTTGTAACTGAAAGTGTTTCATTCATCCAAATAAAAACAGGAGACCAAAACTGTACAGATGATCCTGGCCTCTGGTGTGTTTAAAACAGTACAGTACACTCTAATATCTCTAGATCACTTCCTCATCTCTATTATAGCTCTTGTTTTAGAATGTTTGTCTGGCATTGTTTTGTTCTAGCACTGTGATAACCCTGAAGGTCTTAAAGGAAATTCAGCTCAACATGCTCTAGCAGTAGGGCCACCACTAGGTGTCAGCTCAACATGCTCCAGCAGTAGACCACCACTAGGTGTCAGCTCAACATGCTCCAGCAGTAGACCACCACTAGGTGTCAGCTCAACATGTTCTAGCAGTAGACCACCACTAGGTGTCAGCTCAACATGCTCCAGCAGTAGACCACCACTAGGTGTCAGCTCAACATGTTCTAGCAGTAGGCCACCACTAGGTGTCAGCTCAACATGCTCCAGCAGTAGGCCACCACTAGGTGTCAGCTCAACATGTTCTAGCAGTAGACCACCACTAGGTGTCAGCTCAACATGCTCCAGCAGTAGACCACCACTAGGTGTCAGCTCAACATGCTCCAGCAGTAGACCACCACTAGGTGTCAGCTCAACATGCTCCAGCAGTAGACCACCACTAGGTGTCAGCTCAACATGTTCTAGCAGTAGACCACCACTAGGTGTCAGCTCAACATGCTCCAGCAGTAGACCACCACTAGGTGTCAGCTCAACATGTTCTAGCAGTAGGCCACCACTAGGTGTCAGCTCAACATGCTCCAGCAGTAGGCCACCACTAGGTGTCAGCTCAACATGCTCTAGCAGTAGACCACCACTAGGTGTCAGCTCAACATGCTCTAGCAGTAGGGCCACCACTAGGTGTCAGCTCAACATGCTCTAGCAGTAGGGCCACCACTAGGTGTCAGCTCAACATGTTCTAGCAGTAGACCACCACTAGGTGTCAGCTCAACATGCTCCAGCAGTAGGCCACCACTAGGTGTCAGCTCAACATGCTCTAGCAGTAGACCACCACTAGGTGTCAGCTCAACATGCTCTAGCAGTAGACCACCACTAGGTGTCAGCTCAACATGTTCTAGCAGTAGACCACCACTAGGTGTCAGCTCAACATGCTCCAGCAGTAGACCACCACTAGGTGTCAGCTCAACATGCTCCAGCAGTAGACCACCACTAGGTGTCAGCTCAACATGTTCTAGCAGTAGACCACCACTAGGTGTCAGCTCAACATGTTCTAGCAGTAGACCACCACTAGGTGTCAGCTCAACATGCTCCAGCAGTAGGCCACCACTAGGTGTCAGCTCAACATGCTCCAGCAGTAGGCCACCACTAGGTGTCAGCTCAACATGTTCTAGCAGTAGACCACCACTAGGTGTCAGCTCAACATGCTCCAGCAGTAGGCCACCACTAGGTGTCAGCTCAACATGCTCCAGCAGTAGGCCACCACTAGGTGTCAGCTCAACATGCTCCAGCAGTAGGCCACCACCAGGTGTCAGCTCAACATGCTCTAGCAGTAGGGCCACCACTAGGTGTCAGCTCAACATGCTCTAGCAGTAGACCACCACTAGGTGTCAGCTCAACATGCTCTAGCAGTAGACCACCACTAGGTGTCAGCTCAACATGCTCCAGCAGTAGACCACCACTAGGTGTCAGCTCAACATGCTCCAGCAGTAGACCACCACTAGGTGTCAGCTCAACATGCTCCAGCAGTAGACCACCACTAGGTGTCAGCTCAACATGCTCCAGCAGTAGACCACCACTAGGTGTCAGCTCAACATGCTCCAGCAGTAGGCCACCACTAGGTGTCAGCTCAACATGCTCCAGCAGTAGGCCACCACTATGTGTCAGCTCAACATGCTCTAGCAGTAGACCACCACTAGGTGTCAGCTCAACATGCTCCAGCAGTAGGCCACCACTAGGTGTCAGCTCAACATGCTCCAGCAGTAGACCACCACTAGGTGTCAGCTCAACATGCTCCAGCAGTAGGCCACCACTATGTGTCAGCTCAACATGCTCTAGCAGTAGACCACCACTAGGTGTCAGCTCAACATGCTCCAGCAGCAGACCACCACTAGGTGTCAGCTCAACATGCTCTAGCAGTAGGCCACCACTAGGTGTCAGCTCAACATGCTCTAGCAGTAGACCACCACTAGGTGGAGGCCTGGAGCTGATTATCAGTGACAGACCAACAACTGATGAAACCCAGCAGATGAGCAGTAGTCACGCAGCAGACCTGGACAGAGAGGAGAGGAGTCTGACTCTCTCTCTTTCTGTCCTCTACTGAGTCATAGGACATCTGTTGATTGACAAACATCACTGACTGTGTTTGGCCCTTTCTCCGTCTGTCGCTCTCTGTACGTCTGTGCGTGCGCATGCTGAGTGTGTTTGCCAGTGTGTGTGTTGTGCGTGGCATATGCGTGCGTGCTGAATGTGTGTGTGTGTGTGTGTGTGTGTATGTGTGTGTGTGTGTGTCGTGTCTATGTGCAACAGTAGGAGGTGGAGGACTCTGTGTGGTAACAGTGTGTGAGTGTGACAGCAGCTTTCTGACGCCCACCGCACAATGACTCACTGATCATGTTGTGTACATAGGATCATATTACTATGGTGACAATCTGGGCCCATATTGACCGATGGAGTCTGCCAGTGTGTCAATCAGTGCATCCAATTTAAAGGTCTTCAGGTCCCTTACCACGTCCGCGATGCCCCGTTTAGGATGGTAAGGATCCAAATGTGTAGCAAAGGTAACCCAAGTTTGAATATAATATCGTGACTTGCTCCCTCTCAGTCCTTGAAAGGATAGATTGGTTGTAGCAACTGTCAGTCATCTCTCTGAATGCTCTCCTCCACTCACGCTGAGTCTCAGTCAGCACCCTCCTGCTGCTCCCACCCCCTCACCGTACATGCAGCAGTTCGCGCGTGACTAGGGTGGGCACAGAGAGGGCCTGGAAGCACGTTGCCGTTCTCATCCACACAGTGGGCACAAGACTGGAGGCACACACACGCACACACAAGCAGAACCACACACACAAGCAGAACCACTCACACAAGCAGAACCACACACACAGAACCACACACACACGCGCAGACACACACAAGCAGAACCACACAAGCAGAACCACACAAGCAGAACCACACACACACACAGAACCACACACACACACAGAACCACACACGGAGTGGGCACAACAGGGAAACCCGTCCACCCAGGCATTACACATCACTCACAACAGCCAGAGTACAGAGAAATCTACTCCAGAACAGTAAGTAGCTGTGTTGAAACCAAGGCTGTACCCCTCAACACTGATAGACATACCAACAGAACACACTCCAGGACTACAGAACAGCACCCACCCTGGAGGGGGAGACCTACTGGTTCCAACAGTAGGGCATAAACTTTGTTTACAATAAACACATTTAGCACAATTCTAAACACAGTATGCTATACAGTGTCAACTTAATGTTAGTTTTGTTAGCATTTACTGTACACCGTAACTCTCCACAATATAAAAGCTACAAAGGGAATAAATCCATTTGAACATAACGTGTTACATCAGCACCCACCACAAATGAACCCATTGTACAGAACTTCAACTTTTTTTAAAAGCACACACAACACACTCACACACGAGAGGAATCCACAACCCACCCCTGCAGTTATGACACATTACTACACCACCCACAGCCATGCCCGGGTGAGGGAGGGCAGCACACACCAGACTCACCAGTGGAACACAGTAGTTCCATGTTCCAGTGAGAGCAGCCCGCCCCTAGACTGACACTGCTACTGGCCTGTCACACTATGACACATAGCTGAACCACCCACAGACCTGCTGTCTACATGCCAATGATGCCACACAGCACAACTAGAAGGATCAGGGTCCCAACCACAGCCTCCTAGTCTTAGACCATTCTATCTGAACACACTCCGACTGGCTCTGAGAGCATGAGATGAACAGGGCATGAGTTTCATTTGGTAGTGGGGTGAGGGGGTGATGAAAGGGGTGTAATCCGGTAGGAGGGGGTGAGTGGCCCTGTGGCCCTGCTCTGATGATGTGATGGGGATGAGAGAAGGGGCGAGGGGCGGCCCTGATTGGATCTGACTCAGACCTCTCTCTCTCTCTCTCTCACCCAGCCAGCTCATCTGAGAGGGGTACAGTTGCCTGATCTAATTCTAGCCCTGCTATGACATGTGTAGAAGAGATAGGGGGAGGGGGAATACATGAAGAAAGGGGGGTAAAAAGGAGAGAGGTAGAGGATGATACAATAGAGGAGAGAGGTGGTTTTGAGAGAGGAAGGGTGAGAACAATTTGGTCAGTGAGGGGTTAGAGGGGGGAGAGAAGGAATGAGAGGGGGAGTAGGAGGGTGAGAGAAGGGAAGCTCACAGCTGTGCCAATAGGAAGAGTTTGTTCCTCTGTGAGATACAGGAGACACTGTCAACACACACGCTATGCTCAATATAGCAACTGTCACAGTGCCAGGCATACCTCTCTCTCCTTTTACACCCTCTCTGCCTTGCTCACGTTCTCCCTCTGTCTCTGCCCACACCCAGCGCGACCTTAAAACCCCCAAATTAACTTCCTACTTTATATCTCTCCTTTCTACTCCTGTCAGTGTCATGTCTTGATGGCTAAATGAACATGGTCTTTCTGCCATTAAAGGCCCAGTGCAGTCCAAAATGTGATTCACCTGTGTTTTATGCTGTACATACTGTACTGCCACACTATGAGGTTGGAATAATACTGTGAAAATTCTGATAATGGATTTTTATTGTAAGAGCCGTTTGATAAGACTGCCTGAAATTTGAGCCTGTTTTGGCGGGAGGAAGTTTTGGCCTGCCTGGTGGCATTACCAGCATCAATTGGTTAATAGACCAATAAGAATGAGAGTTCCAAAACTCAATAACAGCTAGTTTTCAGTTTCCCCCTCCCCACTCTGACCACTCCCAGACAGTCCTAGCAAAATTCTTGCTTGAGAAATTGCGGTTTGCTAAAAATATAGATATTTTTACCATTTTAATTGAAAACAATCACAGTAAGGTACTTAATTGTTACCCAGAAATGATTTGCTATTGGGATAAAAAACAGCTGCATTGGACCTTTAATTCTCTTACTCAGTGTATTACAGGCTTGACACACTGCCAGACATTGGTTTAATATAACATACATTCTCTGTGCCTCTCTCCAGTGCTCACATTACCCTCTCTTTCCACCTCCCCATTTTAATACGGTCCACCCTGCACACTTTTCCAGACTGCAAAATGAGCTTTTTGTTCTTTACTAGCTCGGTCATTGCCATGGTAATCCTACATTAAATGTGTGGCTTTCTGTCTAGCTCTAGGGTGATGGAAATAGTGCCCAGGGCTGGTTTTAAGCTGGCATGCATTGGAATGCCAGTGCTACATAGAAGCTGTCTTCTAAAAGAGAGAGTCAGGTGGACTTCTGTGGGTATACTAGGACACGTATTGTGTGTGTGTGTGTGTGTGTGTGTGTGTGTGTGTGTGTGTGTGTGTGTGTGTAAGCGTGGATTCTTTGCATGTCACCGGCAAAACTCAATCTGTGACATTCCGTTTACAATCATCAGAATACCCAGAATTGTTTACTTCCTCATTTATCAGTCCTTCTTCTCCCCACCTTAACCCCCCTACTGTTGCCCCTCTCTCTTCCTCTGTTACGTCTTCTCCACTGTGACTCCCGCCCCTTCTCTCTCCCTGCTCCACCGCTCACTGTGGTAATCCCATTACTCATGTGCAAATACCAGCTGGTAGAGAGAGGGACAGGGAAAAGGGAGGCAGAAAGAGACTGGGGAAAGGGAGAGAGGATGGGGGGTGAACATTAAACATGAAAAAACATGAACATAAGAAAGAGAGAAAGTGAGTGAATAGTGAAAAGGGGACCGTTATAGATGAGAGAGAGAGAGAGAGAGAGAGAGAGAGAGAGAGAGAGAGATAAAGGAGTAGAAGAATGGTGAGAGACTGAACATGCACACAGGGAAGCTGTGTAGAGAGCGCATGCCAATGCCACAGGTAGGGAGACTACAGAGGAATTCTCCTGCTGGACAATGTTGACTGACACAAAGGACATACGTACAGACAAACCTCAAATTGGTTGAAGATGATAGAGACCTTAAAACTTGACTCTAGAAGCAGAGAGAAAGAAAGGCAGAGACAGACAGACAGAGAGATGGTGTGATCCTGACGGTTGGAGTGGCAAGCTTGAAAATAAACAAGTTATTTGATGACAAAGAGCCCATTGACTCTCTCTACTCCTCACTCTTATTCTCCCCATCTCTACTTGCTCTCAACACTTTCCCCCTCTCCCTTCTTTCACAGGGGCATCAACCGCCACCCTCCAACACCCCGGCAACTTGTTGTCCTTTCAACTGCCAACTCTTTCATTCTTTGGCCTCCTCTAATCCTTCTCATCTACTTGAACCCTCTTTCCCAGTCCCCTCAAAGTGTCTCTCTCTTTCCAAGCTGAGGTGTTAAGTAGACATTTTTATGATAATAATAACAACAATGTGGTAATACACTGATTGAGAAATCAAGGTCAAAAGGATCATAGCTTTTACCTCTTAGGACTAATATCCCTTCTTGTGTGTGTGTTTGTGTTTGACGTCATCAGCCATATGAATCATAGCATATTACACCATATTATGCCCTGTTCAGGTATTTGGCCTAATCCTGGTAGATAGCCACTGTTTGCTGTAGGCCTAATCTCTGTGTGTGTGTGTGTGTGTGTGTGTGTGTGTGTGTGTGTGTGTGTGTGTGTGTGTGTGTGTGTGTGTGTGTGTGTGTGTGTGTGTGTGGGGGGCAGACCTGTGGTGCGATGCTGAGTGGGGTACCACACCCATTGTCCCTGGTAATTACAGAGTAATCTGTGTTGGAGCGCCACAGACAGACCAAGGGAGGCATTAGGGCTCACAGTATACTCAGTCCTGGCTCTCGGAGACACACAGGGTGTGCAGGGTTTTGTTCTGGCCCAGCACACTAACACTGCCGTATGGGCTACGAGACTGAGCTCTCTACGGGTCTGTAGGTTTTCCTAAATCAGGGTGGGCCAACCCTCTACTGAATAAGGAGTGTTAGAGATGGGTTGGAAAAAAGCCAACAGACACTGCAGCTCACTGGGAGTCTAGTTCTGGACACCCCTACTTAAAGGGAGAGGGATGTTTTGGTGTAAATCTACCAGGTTCATCCAGGGTTTGGGGGGGATATGGTCTGGTGATATTGAAGGGGGGCTGGAGGGTCTAGCTGGGGAAGGGGGTCAGGGGGTGATGTTTGTGGGGTGCTCCAGTGTCCCGGTTCTTTCTGTCTTTCTCTCCACAGCGTCTGTCTGTCATTCCCATTAGGAACGGAGAGACTCTCCAAGCACGGAGGGAAGAACAGGATAAAAAGCAAAGAGCGAGAGAGGGAAAGAGAGAAAGAGGGAAGATTAGGCAAACGTGTGGGAAAGCATGAAGGTGTTCTAAAATCAGGATCTGAGGAATGACTCTTTCAGATGAACACGTCCTTACGAG
This sequence comes from Salmo salar, assembly GCF_965601325.2. Taxonomy (NCBI): domain Eukaryota; kingdom Metazoa; phylum Chordata; class Actinopteri; order Salmoniformes; family Salmonidae; genus Salmo; species Salmo salar. Next base: position 72,717,156 of record NC_138295.1, on the reverse strand, counting down.
TAACCGTGGCTGAGAATACTCTGTCATGGAATATCAATAGAGATACATCAGTACACAACCAACAGCAGCATCCAGGGAACCTTCAAGCAGGATTTCAGCCAAGAGACTGGACCAATGTGTTTCCACTGCCCTATCCAGCCAGTCAACACAACAAAACTGTGGTAGAATGTATGTTACTACACAATAACAAAGTTGTGAAAACAAATATTAGGTAACATAGGAAAAAGGATTAGCTTTGAATTGTTACTCATTAATCTTTCCTCACACATTATTCACCTGATAGAAACAGGACTCTCTTGATATTGGCATGAATGTCATTGGCAGTCCTTGTGCTTTTATATTGACATGCTGTAATTAAAAAGATGACAAGTCCTGTTGACTTTGAATTCAACAGTTGTTATGAAACATGATCAGTGGGTTTTATGTAAAAACAGTCTGGAGAATGTGAGTAATACATTATGTAGTTAACACAAGTACATAACCTTGACAGCATTGTAAGACTTCAAACTTGACATGAGAGAAAGACTGAGGGATGGAGAGAGAGGGAGAAAAGGCGAGGTAGGCAAGGGAGAGGCGGCGAAGAACAGAATGAGAGGAAGAATAAGAAAGAGGTGTGAGAGAGAGGGGGGGGGGGGGTGATGGCACAGCAACAGAGGGTGGAGTGGGAGAGAAAAAGAATACTCAGACTCTTTTGCTTTGGCAATATTTACCTGTATTTCATGCCAATAAACCACATTGAATTGAAAAGGGAGAGAGGGGAGGAGAGAGGGTCGGGGGAGGAGAAGATAGAGAGCAAGAAGTGGAGGACATGGGAAAGAGTGAATAGAAAAGAGTGGGGAGAGAGAGAAAGGTGAATGATAAACAGAAAAGGGTCAGCCGGCAAGAGGGAGGAGGATTACAGAGGTGGGAGAGGGGTGGAGGGTGGGAGGGAGAATGACAGGGTTGGAGGGAGGAGGGAGAACGACAAGGGGTGGAGGGAGGAGGGAGAACGACAAGGGGTGGAGGGAGGAGGACAGGGATGGAGGGTGGGAGGGGTGGAGTAGGACAGGGGTGGAGGGAGGAGGACAGGGGTGGAGGGAGGAGGACAGGGATGGAGGACAGGGGTGGAGGGAGGAGGACAGGGGTGGAGGGAGGAGGACAGGGATGTAGGACAGGGGTGGAGGGAGGAGGACAGGGGTGGAGGGAGGAGGACAGGGGTGGAGGGAGGAGGACAGGGGTGGAGGGAGGAGGACAGGGGTGGAGGGAGGGAGGAGGACAGGGGTGGAGGGAGGCACTGTGTGTGTTTATCAGTGTTCAGAATGTACTGTGCTGTAGATTTCTATGAAAATGTAATCTCCTCTACTTGGGTTACCATAGAGCACCTTTTAAAAGGGGGGAGGACACTCGTACACATGAATGCACACACACACGTGAGCAATTGATAGATGGACAGAAAGGCCATTTGTTCTCCACCGTTTTAATGGTTTAATTTCATGTCTCATCCCTGACTCACTCTTTTTCTTTATTCTTCATCTCTCGCTTCTCTCTCCAACCATACTTCCTCTGTGAAGAGCTTGGGGGATGCTGAAGTGCTCTTCAAATGAAAGAGCGATATGGAGATAGGAGGAGAGGTGGATGGACAAAGAGAGGACAACAGAATGAAAGAGATAAGACTAGAGAGACATAGGCAGAGAAAGTGAGTGAGGACAGAGATGAAGAGTGAGAGAGAGACAGAAAGAGAAAGAGGGGGGCAAGAAAACAATGCTGTGGCTAATGTTCCACTAAATGTGGTTGACAGGGACTACTGGCGTGGGAAAACACAAGGCTGGCCCTTCTGCTCTGGAAGAGACAGGACGGGATGGTGCTCGCTGTTTCCTGGATTTGGGAATGCTGCGTCCCAGATAGAACCTCTCTCCCAGCTCTCTGATGCTTATCTGGGAAAACAGAGTGAGTTCCTGCCCTCCTGAAGAATAGCTAGTGGAGGACAGAGAGATCCTGTTTGTAAATCACACCATGGGAAGAGGGCTTGTTAAATGTGTTTTACACAGCAGTGTTATCCTGTTGATGTCCCTGCGCATTGGTCTATGTCACACACACACAGTAGATGACCCTTTACTGTGCTGTTCTTATGAGCAGCTGGGGTTGTACATAGGGCTCATGAGACACACTTCACCTGCCATGTATGACGCCACCTCTCTCACATGCACATGTTGACAATGTGACAGTTCTGCATCAGTGCCACAGACTAGTGCCTGAGTGACAGGACACCAGGTTGTATATTTGCAATACTTTCTCCTAACTAGCTGATGACAAATATAGCGAGCTGGCGCCATGCATGTAGGCCATGAAGCTGGACATTTCATAAGGTGATATATCTTATATTTCGGATATGATCGTCTCTCGGTTTCAGAGGCAGCCCCACATGGTGTTCAATGGAAGGCCTACGCTTTCTAAAAGGTCTGAGACGGCAGGTGGCCAGGGACTATCCCATCACTGCCACCAAATGCAGCAGGGAGGTGTAGTAGACAATGTGAAATAGAGGGGGAAGTCTGTATAAATGTGGTTTAGTTCCTGTTGCAATATGCTCAGAGTCTAGTGTTATAATGCCTTGTGCATTTGTACAGTGGTTTAATAATCTGGCCACATCAATAGATACAATTACCATGAAATGAAAAGAGATAATTAGAAGAAAGTACCTGCGATTGACGTAAAAGGACGTGATGACGGCCTAGAATCGTAGGACGCGGATATGATGTCACCACGGCAGTGTCGCTGTGGCGGTCTCTATGGCGACGCCGCAGCAGTGACGCCACCCTGGCTCGTGGTGAGTGGGTGTGACCCGCCCCTTAGAGCCCCCCTCTCCCTCTCCGTGTGGGCGGCCCGGTGAGGAGAGAGCGAAACACGACACCCGAGAGAGAGGAACCGGGGGGAGGAGAAAGAGTAGCCACAGAGTACAGAATGTTAGTGAGTGGAGGAAGAAAGAAAGTCTAAAGAGAGGCCGACTGCTATTCTACAGAACGGTTATTTTAGCGACGATATGTCAAACAACGGGGAAGATGCGATTGAGATGGAGTAAACAACTCGACAGTTCGTGAAAGTATATGCAAACAAGGAAAGAAGGGTTTTCGGTTCGTGTGCTTGTCGGGACGGTTGACCGTGTTCCGCTGCACCTCGAACAGGACAAGCCCAAGTTGCCGTGGGACAAACAGCAGTGAGCTACATCAACTGAATGCGATTCGGGAAAGTAACGTTACCTCGATCGCTACAGTTGGGGAAGGGTGTATTGGGAAAGAAAGTGGAAGCAAAGGGGCCCGCGAGTGGAGCAACGGTGGAAAGTTTAACGTTAGCTTGTTCCTCCCTCGTTTTTCCAATCCGAACCAAAGGAAGAGCTCAGACTTTTCCTTCCACAAACGCTACTGACTTGAGATCCATCAAGCTCGCTAGCTAACGTTAACTAGCTTGCAACACTCAAAATGAAAACCCCCGGAGATTCGGGTAAGTTTGTGCAAAACACAAGTCGACCACTTTTGTCTGGATGAACTTGATCATGAACTTGCTGGTTGTCTTCGCCTGTTTTTCGGTCTGTTGTCAATTATTAAGTGGTGAACAAAAGTCATAAGTTGTTAAATACATTTAACTAACTGGTTAGCTTGCTAACATTAGCCGTGTATTTGACAGTTAGCTAGCTGACGTGAGTTCATTGCATTGTAGCTATACAGTATTCAACACGTTCTCCAGTTATGTTGGATATGTTGATACATTGTAGCTATACAGTATTCAACACGTTCTCCAGTTATGTTGGATATGTTGATACATTGTAGCTATACAGTATTCAACACGTTCTCCAGTTATGTTGGATATGTTGATACATTGTAGCTATACAGTGTTCAACACGTTCTCCAGTTATGTTGGATATGTTGATACATTGTAGCTATACAGTATTCAACACGTTCTCCAGTTATGTTGGATATGTTGATACATTGTAGCTATACAGTATTCAACACGTTCTCCAGTTATGTTGGATATGTTGATACATTGTAGCTATACAGTATTCAACACGTTCTCCAGTTATGTTGGATATGTTGATACATTGTAGCTATACAGTATTCAACACGTTCTCCAGTTATGTTGGATATGTTGATACAACTGAAGTTGATGCAAAAGTGTTGTTTATACTTACTGTGTCTAGTTTGCTGGAAATATATCAATGTGGATTGATTGTCGACCTGTTGATGTGGCTGACGTTGAGTTGCTTTAGTCGAATTTAGCGAGACATTCAAAATGGAAGCTTTTGCAAGCGGACATCCACTTTTTAATGCTCGATTTGTAGTTAATCATATGAACCAGACACTTTATGGAAGATTAGACCTAGCTACCGGGGTTGTTTAAGCGTTTTGTCAAATTTGATCATTTACAGGGTTCTGCTTGTTTGTCATCCTATGCATCCCGTCAAGTTTGTATTTCTCCGCTGTTTGGTCGAATGGGCTTTTACATATGTGGCCACATTTAGCCACCGTCAGGATCTATTTTATCAGAAACAAATGTTGTTTTATGTACGACCCTGTCATAATCGGAATCAGATTAATTCGTGCTTTGTTTGTATCGTGCTTCAATAAGTTCTGCAAAGTACCTGTGCACGGACCCAGCGGTGGCATGTTGCGGAGTCCATGTTGGGATTCCCCCTCACCCGTTCGTAAAAAGTCTCTGGCCAAATTTCCGAAGCTTCTTAAATCGGCCCAATTCACTCTTAATTCACCGTTCAGATTAAGTTGTCATTCGCACAATACATAGATTTAGTTAGACCCGGGAAAATGCAAGTGAATATTTTTTGTTGGTTTACTTTGTGGACGCCATGCTTGGTTAGTTATGAAGGCCGCTGAGCTAGAGAGACGGGTGAAAGTTTCAATGGAGAGGGACTGTGTCACTTTCGAAGGAGGCAATGTTGAATCCCAAAGCGTTAGAATAAATCCTGCCGTTTCTCATATGCTTGCAGTTTACAGTAACGCTTTAGGCATATTTCTAGCAATTAAACGTTTCATCTCGCTTTCACTTTAGTTCTGATCAGTAATGTAGGCAGAAATGGCTGGGGCTGAGTAAAAGTGACTGGGCCGCTGACAAAACAGACCAGCTATCTGAGTCCGACAGTAAACAATGAAATACATAGCATCATAGGTGGCGCTTGAGTTTCATGTTTGGGGAAGCAGCTCAGCCCTAGTTAGAGGATCCGGTGAATTGTTTTAGCCTTTTATAAACACATTTCATGCAATTCTACAACACTTTACATGTCTGGAGACATTATCAGAATCTTTAATAGCCTACTACAAAAATGACAGGTTAGTCCTACGCTACTCTGTTGACACTGGCTAACTGAGATCAATAAAATCAACCTTGTCTTCAATGTAACCATGTAATCTAGGCCTACGAAAAGGGGAGACACATTGTACAATATGACGTCCATCAACAATTGAGGAGGAAATTATTGTCCCAAACTTTCCAGTGGCACTGACTCGCCCAATGATAAAGACGGTGAATATGCGCACTCACCAGAGATATGGTCGACGCTCTCCGCTACTGCCAAGAGATTAGTCCTGGTGTATCCTACTAATGGGAATAAACTATACTACACACTTAAATCATTTGGAATATATGTGACTTTTGTAATATTGCCTATAGATGCGTCTCACTGACAGCCGCAACTCGACATCAGCTATTTCATATTTGCCACATTGCGGACTTCTCAACTGTAGGCTATGCTTGTTATTTACCATGTAATTGAGATGTTACCAAATTAGGCTCGATCCCAGGAACTCCCTACTACACATTTAACTTTTCTGAATATCAGGAGACAACACAACCAACAAATCAAGTTCATTTAAAAATCTCTATATTTTAAGCCAGCCTGATTGGGTGAGCAAGTATTACATCTGGCAGGGGAGTCACCTCTGGTAATTACATTTGACATTTTAGTCATTTAGCAGACGCTCTTATACAGAGCGACTTACAGTAGTGAATGCATACATTTCATACAATTTCATTTCATGCATTTTTTTTTTGTACTGGCCCCGTGGGAATCGAACCCACAACCCTGGCGTTGCACACACCATGCTGGCGTTGCACACACCATGCTCTACCAACTGAGCCACAGGGAAGGCTATATTATGCTAGCACCCCCCACCAGTAAGCCTGTAGCTTACAGATCACTGGCTGGGAAACCGTTTTATGGAAATCATCAAAGGTGTAGAGACCATTGCATTGTTACATTTGTTTCTTTTTTAAAACACATGCCTGCACAATAATGTATGAACTACACCACCAGTCTATCTACACTATCCATCACGGCTTGGCTTCTTTAACGTGTCGGGACGACTGCACCCTTCACTTCATTCACACCCACCGACCTACGTAATTCCCATGTTAATGCATCTGTCCACTCCGCACTGACTCAATCACTGTACAAACACTACCACTCCAACTGAAACAAATGAATGAGAATTGGCCTTGACTGCATCGCATTGTTTTTACTCAAGAGCGGAAGTGAACTGTAGTTGGACTCCGGCCTTGCGGCTTTCCCATAGTGCGACGCCTGACTTCACGGTGTCTGTGTGAATGGCCCGTGTCTATCTGGTGCAGGTGGGTTTGTACTGTACGGCATCGGAAGAGGAAGTGGTCAGAGTTTGTACATCTCTGCTGTGCGTTAGATTAGTATCATTTCACTCTCAGCGGCACACTTTCATATTCAAAGTGACTGGTAATCATGTCATCCCTGACTGGTTCATCTTAGATGTTGTGTAGGCCTATAGTCAAGTAGTATGAGCAAAATCTCCTGTCTAATTAGTGAAGAAGTTTAGCATGTTTTGTTTTTGCACTTGTTCCAAAGATGTTTTTATTTATTTATTTGACCTTTATTTAACCAGGTAGGCCAGTTGAGAACAAGTTCTCATTTACAACTGCGACCTGGCCAAGATAAAGCAAAGCAGTGCGACACAAACAACAGAGTTACACATGGAATAAACAAACATACAGCCAATAATACAATAGAAAAAGTCTATATACAATGTGTGCAAATGAGGTAGGATAAAGGAGGTAAGGCAATAAATAGGCCATAGTGGCTAAATAATTACAATATCAATATAGCAATTAAACACTGGAGTGATAGATGTGCAAGTAGACATACTGGGGTGCCAATGAGCAAAATAAATAACAGCATGGGGATGAGGTAGTTGGATGGGCTACTTACAGATGAGCTATGTACAGGTGCAGTGATCGGTGAGCTGCTCTGACAGCTGGTGCTTAAAGCTAGTGAGGGAGATATGAGTGTTGTTTTGAGATGTAACGTGATATTGGCCTAATGTGACAGAAGATCAGAGATGGCTGGGTGGTATGATCAACTCAAGCTAATCATAAATATGCTCTGTATCAAGCATGCAACAAATGTGGCTCCAGTCAATCTGTCAGCTGGTTTGTAGCCTGAGGCCTATCAAAGGTGAACAACCGTGAACGATGACACTGTAAAAAGAAGCCATGATTATATGGGGATTCCAAATAGGTCAAACAGTGACCATCAAGCTCGCTAGTTAAGTCAGCTCATTCCTGAAATTCCAGCATAAGTTTGTTCCTGCTCTCTCTTGCATGTTGTGAAGCACATTACTAACCAACTTCCCCCATACATACAGCATCCATCAGGAAGCTCAGTCACACATTACTAACCAACTTCCCCCATACATACAGCATCCATCAGGAAGCTCAGTCACACATTACTAACCAACTTCCCCCATACATACAGCATCCATCAGGAAGCTCAGTCACACATTACTAACCAACTTCCCCCATACATACAGCATCCATCAGGAAGCTCAGTCACACATTACTAACCAACTTCCCCCATACATACAGCATCCATCAGGAAGCTCAGTCACACATTACTAACCAACTTCCCCCATACATACAGCATCCATCAGGAAGCTCAGTCACACATTTAATGCCAACTCTGCATATTATTTATTTCACTACAACAAAGGCTATGCCTGACATCACAGGGACTTGAGATGAAGCAGGCCTCTCTTATCTTATGGGGGTGATCTCTCCCAAGAATAATGTGGTTATTTTGTTTTGTGTACAACACAACAGTGATGCCTGTTCTGTAGTGGCTCTGTGGCTTATATACAGCCATGCCTGTTCTGTAGTGGCTCTGTGGCTTATATACAGCCATGCCTGTTCTGTAGTGGCTCTGTGGCTTATATACAGCCATGCCTGTTCTGTAGTGGCTCTGTGGCTTATATACAGCCATGCCTGTTCTGTAGTGGCTCTGTGGCTTATATACAGCCATGCCTGTTCTGTAGTGGCTCTGTGGCTTATATACAGCCATGCCTGTTCTGTAGTGGCTCTGTGGCTTATATACAGCCATGCCTGTTCTGTAGTGGCTCTGTGGCTTATATACAGCCATGCCTGTTCTGTAGTGGCTCTGTGGCTTATATACAGCCATGCCTGTTCTGTAGTGCCTGACGGACAGACTGTGTGAGCCCCATGGCTTCTGCTCTCCTCTCTAACCTCCACCCCTTCCCTTTCTGGCACATTCCAGTACACTCCTACCCCAGAGAAACAGCCCTGAGGAGGGGGGCCGATGACTTCACCACGTCCCACCACAAGTGGCGCTTTTACTAGTGTGTGTGTTTGGTTGCACTTTTACTAGTGTGTGTGTACCCAAGACTAGAGTGTGTATGTGTTGGATGTGTGTATACCAGAGCGAGGGTGTTTGAGCGGTGTCATGTACACGTGTATAAAGTATGTGTGCAAGTCCCACTCCTTCGCTGTCTTAACCGTGTTGACAAACACAGTTGAGCTTTAACCGAGGCATTATCTAACCACAAATCTGCCCTAATAATAGACTTAAATAGTCACATTATTATAAGGCTTTAATCCCAGCAGGCCTTTATCTCTCCATCTACCACTCACTCTCTCTCCAGTTCTCCTGTTGCTGTGCTCTGTAGGCCTGGTTAGGAGTTTTAACCCTTAACAACACCTCTCCACTCATTACAATCTATGTGCATTGCCAGAATGAGAATGTTATAAATAGGATATAGCAATATTGGATAGCAATCTAATAGTTTGTAGATAGAGATGATTTGTTCTGTAAGCTTCTTTATTTATGGATCTGTCTCTCTGTTCTATGAGACAGGACACTGCCTGCTCGCTATGTGTCTAATGTTACCAGACACTAACCTGTTGATGCTGGGATTTCTTTCTATCCTGAGTCATCAGGAATTACTGTTTTTACTCTGTCAGGAATATAGCATAACTGTTTTATCTTTATAATGGAAATGGTCAAATAGTCTTATTTCCTGATTTTTAATGAGTGCCAATCACTTGTATCCTCCTAACAATTGATGATAGTGTTTGGTAAATTGATTTAGCACAAATTACATTATCTGAGAGGTTACAGTAGGTCAACTGATCTGAAATCAGGCTTTGTCCTTGGTTAGCTATTACGACTAGAAAGAATAGAACCAACATGACACAGGAAGACAGGTCCTGGTCCTGTTGGTAAGGCACCGTATCACCAGCCTGGGGTTGGAAATGAGATCAAGGGTGGTGATAATGATTAGGTACCAGTAATAGAGGTCGACCGATTATGATTTTTCAACTCCAATGCCGATTATTGGAGGACCAAAAAAAACCGATACCGATTAATCGGCCGATTTAAAAAATAAAAAATAATAATTTTATTTGTATTTCATATACCTTTGACTATTGGATGTTCTTATAGGCACTTTAGTATTGCCAGTGTAACAGTATAGCTTCCGTCCCTCTCCTCACTCCTACCTGGGCGCGAACCAGTAACACATCGACAACAGCCACCCTCGAAGCAGCGTTACCCATGTAGAGCAAGGGGAACAACCACTCCCAAGTCTCAGAGCGAGTGACGTTTGAAACGGTATTAGCGCGCACCCGGCTAACTAGCTAGCCATTTCATATCGGTTACACCAGCCTAATCTTGGGAGTTGACAGGCTTGAAGTCATAAACAGCGCAATGCATTGCGAAGAGCTTCTGGCAAAACGCACGAAAGTGCTATTTTGAATGAATGCTTACGAGCCTGCTGGTGCCTACCATCGCTCAGTCAGACTGCTCTATCAAATCATAGACTTAATTATAACATAATAACTCACAGAAACATGAGCCTTAGGTCATTAATATGGTCGAATCCGGAAACTATCACGTTTATTCTTTCAGTGAAATACGGAACCGTTCCGTATTTTACCTAACGGGTGGCATCCCTAAGTCTAAATGTTCCTGTTACATTGCACAACCTTCAATGTTATGTCATAATTACGTAAAATTCTGGCAAATTAGTTCGCAACGAGCCAGGCGGCCCAAACTGTTGCATATACCCTGACTCTGCGTGCAATGAACGGAAGAGAAGTGACACAATTTCACATGGTTAATATTGCCTGCTAACCTGGATTTCTTTAGCTAAATATGCAGGTTTAAAAATATATACTTCTGTGTATTGATTTTAAGAAAGGCATTGATGTTTATGGTTAGGTACAGTCGTGCAACGATTGTGCTTTTTTCGCAAATGCGCTTTTGTTAAATCATCCCTGTTTGGCGAAGTCGGCTGTCTTTGTTAGGAAGAAATAGCCTTCACAGTTCGCAACGAGTCAGGCGGCCCAAACTGCTGCATATACCCTGACTCTGTTGCAGAGGTGACACATTTTCCCTAGTTAAAATAAATTCATGTTAGCAGGCAATATTAACTAAATATGCAGGTTTAAAAATATATACTTGTGTATTGATTTTAAGAAAGACATTGATGTGTATGGTTAGGTACAAGTTGGAGCAACGACAGTCCTTTTTCGCGAATGCGCACTGCATCGATTATATGCAACGCAGGACAGGCTGGATTAGCTAGTAATATCATCAACCATGTGGAGTTAACTAGTGATTATGATTGATAGATTTTTATAAGATAAGTTTAATGCTAGCTAGCAACTTACCTTGGCTTCTTACTGCATTCGCGTAACAGGCAGGCTCCTCGTGGAGTGTAATGTAAAGCAGGTGGTTAGAGCATTGGACTAGTTAACAGTAAGGTTGCATCCCCACGCTGACAAGGTAAAAATCTGTCATTCTGCCCCTGAACAAGGCAGTTAACCCACCGTTCCTAGGCCGTCATTGAAAATAAGAATGTGTTCTTACCTGACTTGCCTAGTTAAAAAATATTTATATCAAAAATAAAAATCGGTGGCCAAAAATACCGATTACTGATTGTTATGAAAACTTGAAATCGGCCCTAATTAATCGGCCATTCCGATTAATCGGTCGACCTCTAACCAGTAATATGACTACTACTGACCCAGGGATGCAATGGGTTAGTAGTAGTTAGTCACTTTCTCCACAGTGACAGGGCAGGCAGGAGGAAGGCTGGGGTCTGGGTGTGAATCACACACACACACACACACACACACACACACACACACACACACACACACACACACACACACACACACACACACACACACACACACTCTGCTGTAATCACTGTGATCTGGTGTTGCTGTGTTTATATGGGGACGCTTCATATTTAGTTTCCTTCTCCCTCAACCCCTCTCCGTCTCTCTCCGGTTCCTACTCTTCTCCCCCATCTCTGGTCTGGTGTGTGTGTGGCTGGTGAGATCTCTGTCTCTGGAGTGGCCATTGTGTGTGTGTGTGTGTGTGTGCGTTGTCTGTGTGTAAATGAGGATATTGTGTGTGGGGTTAGTGGGACCTCTCATTGTACTCATAATGAAGCGGTGCAGCTCAGGGGTTGGAGGCTGCTTGACAAGAGGAGAGACTGTCCCTCGCTCTGTCCCTCGCTCTGTCCGAACACCTGTACTTGCGTTCTAAATAATAGATATTTTGTTTATGCGAAAATAGTTTTGACAATATCGCAATATTTTGCGCTGGTTGGTAGTACCTGCACCAAAACTCCAGTGTCATTCTTCATAGCTTGTTCTCAGACTTCTTTTATAGATGGAGCCAATTTGATTTTTAGCACTTTTATTTCCATGATTGATCAAAACTCGTTTTTTCATGGCTCTCTCTGTGCGTCTGGAGCAGACATATGGTGAGCAATATGTTTGGAACATCGAATTGCAATACATATCGTATCAGCACCTACATTTTGTGATAATATCGTATCGTGAGGTCCCTGGCAATTTCCAGCCCTACTCTGCCCTTGACTGGCCCTCATAAATCTTTACCCTTGCCCACTTGATGGTGTGTGGTCGACTCTCACGGTCCATTTCCCCTACATTAGACCTAGTCTATAGAGCGCTACAGGTTGTTGGTGGTTCAAACAGCTGTGTGTGGTCAGAGCCAGAGAGAAACAGGAGGGATTTGCTCCATTTAAACTGCACTGTAATTGTCTTTTATCAGCCTAACCGTGCCTTCGGGATCTGTTGGTGTGTGTGTGTGTGTGTGTGGGGGGGGGGGGGGGGGGGGGGGGGGGGGGGGGGGGGGGGGGGGGATCTACTTACACAGACTGGTATAAGTTGGGCCCAGTTTTCCAGTGGTCCAATAGGCCATAGCCCCATACTGACCGTTTGGTGTCATGGTCCCAGTATTGGCTACTAGGATGGAGAAGGTCATGGATTAGAAATAATTTACTAAGGATTGATATCGGTGGAGGATGCAGTGACCACAGGTAATGGTGTAGTCTGTAACAGTCATGACAAGTGTGTTCTGCACCATAATCTCTGCACCATAATCTTGTCACCATAAACAGCTTTTTATGGGAAGTCCTGGACCTCCCACATTCCTGCTTTAGTAAGTTAATAGTTGCCGTCTGTGCTGCATTTCACACTGGAGGAAAACACAACCCTCTCTCACATAGAGCAGACAGACAGAGTGTCTCTATCTCACACACAGCGAGAGAGAGAGAGAGAGGGGCTATCATCTCAGGTGCTGTTCTGTCTGGTTCAGTGGAACTAAGAAGGGTGTGGCAAGCTGCCTGGGTAGACCTGCATCGGGTACTCAGCTGTGTGTGGGTGTGTAATATAATATCGCTATTTTACAGAGCCAACTTGTTACAAAGGTGTGGTGACTCTGTATTATATATGAGACACAAAGTGTGTGAGAGAGTGTTTATTCATCTGACAGAGAGGCCATGTGTGTTATTTGTTAGTGTGTGTGTCTAGTGTATCGCTGCGCCTTTCTCCTCACAGCACTGGCGGTGCCACTGAAACTGATCTGAGCTTGACGCCAGACACACACACACACACACACACACACACACACACACACACACACACACACACACACACACACACACACACACACACACACACACACACACACACACACACACACACACACACACACACACACACACACACACACACACACACACACACACACACACACCTGCGGAGATCAGATAACCGTGATCCCTGGCTCACCATCAGCTCCTCTAAATACCTCTGCTGCTCCATCCAGCCTCACATCACACCACCCACGACCCTGACCCAGCCTCACATCACACATTACACCACCCACGACCCTGACCCAGCCTCACATCACACATTACACCACCCACGACCCTGACCCAGCCTCACATCACACATTACACCACCCACGACCCTGACCCAGCCTCACATCACACATTACACCACCCACGACCCTGACCCAGCCTCACATCACACCACACATTACACCACCCACGACCCTGACCCAGCCTCACATCACACACTACACCACCCACGACCCTGACCCAGCCTCACATCACACATTACACCACCCACGACCCTGACCCGGCCTCACATCACACATTACACCACCCACGACCCTGACCCAGCCTCACATCACACATTACACCACCCACAACCCTGACCCAGCCTCACATCACATAACACCACCCACGACCCTGACCCGGCCTCCTATCACACATTACACCACCCACGACCCTGCACAGACCTGGGTTGACCCTGACCCAGCCGGAATCACCAAACACACACACATACTCCTAATCCTAACCTGTGGTGGTGTTTGTTTCCATTTATAGCACGGTGTAACTCACACTGATAATCTACCAGATTAACCTTGTGGGTTTGGTCACTTTGAGGGTATCACACCTTAAGACCCCCATGTGGACTGATCCTTCCCGTAAGACCCCCATGTGGACTGATCCTTCCCGTAAGACCCCCATGTGGACTGATCCTTCCCGTAAGACCCCCATGTGGACTGATCCTTCCCGTAAGACCCCCATGTGGACTGATCCTTCCCGTAAGACCCCCATGTGGACTGATCCTTCCCGTAAGACCCCCATGTGGACTGATCCTTCCCGTAAGACCCCCATGTGGACTGATCCTTACTCAGTCCCTCCAGGATTTCAGTTTTTTTGCGTGATTTCTGCTTCCCAAAATACTTGATTTAGCGGCAGCTTTTATGAAATTCTGCTATACATTTTGTGATGTTTTTTTTTCACACGTTAATTTCATATAAAGCAATAAGTCATATGTGCTCAGTTTTAGGATGATTTTAAGCAGAATACATAATACACAAACTATTACAAACATCTAAAGTGCTCACTTCTGTTTATTTTCCTGAACCAACAGCTCTGTCATAATCCACTCACACATTCACTCACACACCTCTCCTCTCCATCAGGCTTGGGGCTTGTTGTCAACACGAGATGCACCTCCCATTCCTACTCACTCTCTCCCTCTCTCTCTTAAAAAAACAAATAGATTCAATGCGAATCAATCACTTTCAATTTGAGGATCAACATTTCTTTCTAATCAGTTGTCTTAATTCTTGATTGTGATTTTTTTCTGAAAGGGTCGTAAGGGAGATAAAGAACAGAAAATGTAAAAATAGAGTTGTGGTTGATAGGTACTATTCCATTTCCAAAACATCCAGAACCATTGTGCTTTCGTGATTCGTTGTAAGTTTTACAGAGAGTTGAAAACGGCAAAGCTGACAAATTGCACTCAGTGTTTTGAGCAGCGCTCTCCCTGGACAGACTGGGGAGAGCAGAGGGCCGACCACCCTACTAAAGCCAAGGTTAGCGGAGTAAAAGTTTGAGTAAAACGCCACTCACCGTGATTCTTTCAGCGTTTGCCACAGTCTTCCCTGCTACCACTGTAGTCATGGTGATCTGCCACTACTGTGGGAACTGTTCTGACATTCTCATATTCTTTGCTGATTCGAAGTGACTGTTGATTGTCGACTTTCTCTAGTTTTCAGAAACATTTAGAAATTGTTTCGCACTGTCGTTAGCTATTATTTTTGTTGGCAAATGAGATTGATTTCTGTTCGTTGTATTGCCTGTCAGCCATCAACAATCACCCATCATCTTCACACGTGAATACGCTGACAGGCCAGGAGGAAAACCATTTTCCAAACGGCCCAATCCAAAATTACGAACACGCTTTTGATTGGACCCTTTTATGCGCTAAAAGTGCGGGAATTGGTCAAAATTGCGAGCTCTCGCATAATATGCGCTGATTGGTTTATTTTTGCATTGAATTATGCAATCCCGAAGATCCCATTTAGCTGTTGTGCAGACATTATGACCTAGCCTGATTTTGGTGTACAGGAGTGTGGAGAATGAGGTGTGTGACTTTGATAATTTAGCGGTGTACAGAAATGAACTGTGGAAAGTGAGGTGCCGTGTTAGGATGTCCTCCTCCTCACCAGGCTTACACTGGGCTGCTAACCCATAATATGACACTCACCCTCTATCTCAAAGCCTGGCTGTAGAATGGGAGGAGGACTGGAATACTTCAGCCTATTTTTATCTGGGAATCTGTCTCTGCTTGGGAGAGGGAGAGGACAGATATCTAATTCTAGAGGATGGGAAGTCACAAAAAGACTACTGTGCCATTTGCACCTCGTTGTTACTTTCTGTGTGTGTGTGTGTGTGTGTGTGTGTGTGTGTGTGTGTGTGTGTGTGTGTGTGTGTGTGGTCGGCTGTTGAGTATTCAAATGCCATCTGGTGCCACCTAAAACTTTCTCTCCAACCGCCTGTTACCCTCCTCTCTCTCTCTCCCTCCTCTCTCTCTCTCCCTCTCTCTCCTCCACCTCTCCTTCTCTCTCTCTCTCCTCTCCTAGTCAGGAATGGGAGATCACGTTTGAAGAGTTTTTCTTTTCAACCTCTCCTCTCTCTCTCTCTCTCTCTCTCTCTCTCTCTCTCTTTCCCCGCTGTCGGTCTTTTGTGTTTTCTCCTCCCTCTCTCCTTGTGTAGACCTGTCCCGTCCTCTATGTACCTGCGTCATTGTTCATTTTGAACTTTGAGCCAATTTATCTCAAGTAAGCATGTGGTTTCTCTCGTGTGTGTGTGTGTGTGTGTGTGTGTGTGTGTGTGTGTGTGTGTGTGTGTGTGTGTGTGTGTGTGTGTGTGGTGTGTGTGTGTGTGTGTGTGTGTGTGTGTGTGTGTTGCTTAGGGGAACCTGTGTGTGTGAGTCACTACTACTGGCCAAGCAGTGTATTTGAGATATGTGTGTATTACTAGGTAGGGCCTTTAGTATGAAAGCCCTGTGAAAAGTATGTGTGTGAGAGAGAGCCCGGGGGGGGTTCAGCTCAGAGTTCTCTCACAAAACAACACATTTATGAAGGGATCAAACCAGCCACATGTAGAGAATGATAATCTACTGTAGTCAGCATTAAACCAGCTTGCATTCTTTCAGTGTTAATGTGTGTGAAGGTGAACACCTGTCTGTCTGTTTAAATATCACCGTGTGTGTGTGTGTGGTGTGTGTGTGTGTGTGTGTGTGTGTGTGTGTGTGTGTGTTTGTGTGTAAGTGGAAAGAGGACATCCTCTGTCTTTTATCAGCTGTGATTGGTTGATCTAATTTGCTCCTTGTGGCTGGCCTGTGGCTGACCTAAGCACTGTCCTTTGTACACCAGAATCACACACACACAGTGAATCCCTGGTTTCTGTCTGAAATCATAGCTACTTAGCTAGCATGTTATTTTGGATGAAAACATCATCATGGCTGCTCTGGCCTTGGTCTGTTCTATTGATGAAAGTAATGGATAGAATGTGTGTTTTTCAGTGAGAGTGCATGGGGTTGTTGGTGTAGGAGAGAGTTGATGTGTGTGAAGGTCTCTGAGGAGTGAAACCTTTTAAAACAGAGAATAACTGGCCCCTCCATCCTCTCTTCTCCTCCACCTCTCTGTCACCCATCCCATGGTGGAATACCCCAGTGACAGATCCTCTTCCATTACCTCTCTCTCCCTCACCTCCATCTACCCCTCTTTTTTCACTGCAACTCTCCCGGTCCCCTTCTCCTTTCACTCCATCCATTTTTCTTGCTTTTTTCTCCCCTCACTCTCACTCTCTCTCCCCCATTCCCTTCAGCTGGCGTGTGTCAGACGGAGCAGTGCAGACCTGTTGTTGGGCTTGTGTTGCTGTAAGGACACAGGTGCTGAATTACTGTGTGGTTAGCATCACTGTGTGGTTAGCATCACTGTGTGGTTAGCATCGCTGTGTGGTTAGCATCGCTGTGTGGTTAGCATCGCTGTGTGGTTACCATCACTGTGTGGTTACCATCACTGTGTGGTTAGCATCGCTGTGTGGTTAGCATCGCTGTGTGGTTAGCATCGCTGTGTGGTTAGCATCGCTGTGTGGTTAGCATCGCTGTGTGGTTAGCATCACTGTGTGGTTAGCATCACTGTGTGGTTAGCATCACTGTGTGGTTAGCATCACTGTGTGGTTAGCATCACTGTGTGGAAACAACCTGTAGTTTACTGGTGTTTGTCTGTCTGATCTGTATCAACTCGGATTAGGGGCGCCACACCATGCAGGACACACACACACACACACACACACACACACACACACACACACACACACACACACACACACACACACACACACACACACACACACACACACACACACACACACACACACACACACACACACACACACACGTGTTCATCCTGGATAGGTAGTCTCGTACAGGTTTTCATGGGTAGCTCTTTGCAGTCCATCATTAATCTATTTTTAGTTAGTCATCTTCCTGAAATGTTTATATGCAGTCATTTCTCTGAACTCTGTTTATGTCTCCTCCCAGGTGTGTGTGATGTGTGTTGGCCTGAGAGGGGTTGAATAATGCATAGATCATTGGAAAGGTATTTATAGGAAAGCAGAGTGATTTAAAGTTTAATGGCAGGCTTTACCATCAGTGCTGTACAGCATCATACACGCTCACTCTCTCGCTTCCGCACTCTCTCTCTCTCAATTGTTTGTCACTCTCTTTTCCTGTCTTCAGTATACTGGCTAGCCTGTCTCCTTCATTTCTCACATCTCTCCATCCCTGTCTTTACGTCTCTCCCTCTTTTCCCTGTCCGTTAGCTGTCCAGCCTGTCATATTGTCCTTTCTCTCTGTCAGATGAACAGCCTCTAGAGCTGTTAGCCATGTAAAGCCATTGATATTTAATGTGATGTGCTGGTCTCAACCATTCACTGGGCCGCTGAGGTCTGATCAGTGGAAGGTAGGCTGGAACTAGAATACTGAAAGAAGGTTCAGGACGACGCAATGCCTAGTACAGCGTCATACAGCGTCATACAGCGTCATACAGCTTCATACAGCTTCATACTGCCAAATGCTCAAAGCTGATTTGAAATATATTGTGATTCGCCCAATAAATCAGAGCAGTGTGTTTGGGTTTAATCTCGTGTTTAGGTGTGTCCCAAAAGGAATAGCGGTGACCCAATAGGTCCTGACCTGTTGTTGGGAAACACTCATCTGTTTCTCCATCCCTCTCTCCACGTTTTCTTCTCTGACAGTGTTCACTCCAGCCTTCCATACGCCTCTTCTTTTTCTCACTACCTTCCTTTCCCCTCTCTCCATCTCTCCCTCATGTTTACATTGCCCCACTACCTTCCTTTCCCCTCTCTCCATCTCTCCCTCATGTTTACATTGCCCCACTACCTTCCTTTCTCCTCTCTCCATCTCCCCTCCTCTTGCTCTCTTTCCTCCCTCCCTCAAAACGTCCATCTCTCCCCACTTTCCCCTCTTCCTCGCTCTCTGCTGTTTACATCCTCCCCTCCTCTCACTGACTGGTGTTATAGGGGGACATCAGTTGTAAGCTCCTTGCCCAAATGGCCACTGACACACACACACACACACACACACACACCGACACACACCGACACACACCGACACACAGAGAGAGCCCTGCTCTGGGTCACAATACTTTTATCCAGGGCCATTTTTAGCATCAGTCTGCTCTGTGATTACGCAACAACACGCGGGTGGGCCGACACACACAGACCCCAGACACAGTTTAACACACACACACACACACACACACACACACACACACACACACACACACACACACACACACACACACTAGGGCTGTGCATTTTTCTCTTTCAAGATAATTGGTTCCGTATCCTGATACATGCGCTCCAATACGATACAGTAACAATACGTTTTAGTTTGATTAAAGAGTCATGGGAAATGATTCTTTGCACTAACATTTTGTCATATAAACACATTCATTTTCCATTCCAAATTAAAATCTGCTGCAGATGGAGTTCATGAGCTGGGCCTCTCTGAGCTGGGCCTCTCTGAGCTGGATCTGTCTGAGCTGGGCCTCTCTGAGCTGGATCTGTCTGAGCTGGATCTGTCTGAGCTGGATCTGTCTGAGCTGGGCCTCTCTGAGCTGGATCTGTCTGAGCTGGGCCTCTCTGAGCTGGATCTGTCTGAGCTGGGCCTCTCTGAGCTGGATCTGTCTGAGCTGGATCTGTCTGAGCTGGGCCTCTCTGAGCTGGATCTGTCTGAGCTGGGCCTCTCTGAGCTGGATCTGTCTGAGCTGGGCCTCTCTGAGCTGGGCCTCTCTGAGCTGGGCCTCTCTGAGCTGGGCCTCTCTGAGCTGGATCTGTCTGAGCTGGGCCTCTCTGAGCTGGATCTGTCTGAGCTGGGCCTCTCTGAGCTGGGCCTCTCTGAGCTGGGCCTCTCTGAGCTGGGCCTCTCTGAGCTGGGCCTCTCTGAGCTGGGCCTCTCTGAGCTGGGCCTCTCTGAGCTGGATCTGTCTGAGCTGGGCCTCTCTGAGCTGGATCTGTCTGAGCTGGGCCTCTCTGAGCTGGATCTGTCTGAGCTGGGCCTCTCTGAGCTGGGCCTCTCTGAGCTGGGCCTCTCTGAGCTGGGCCTCTCTGAGCTGGGCCTCTCTGAGCTGGATCTGTCTGAGCTGGGCCTCTCTGAGCTGGATCTGTCTGAGCTGGGCCTCTCTGAGCTGGATCTGTCTGAGCTGGGCCTCTCTGAGCTGGATCTGTCTGAGCTGGGCCTCTCTGAGCTGGGCCTCTCTGAGCTGGATCTGTCTGAGCTGGGCCTCTCTGAGCTGGGCCTCTCTGAGCTGGATCTGTCTGAGCTGGGCCTCTCTGAGCTGGATCTGTCTGAGCTGGGCCTCTCTGAGCTCGATCTGTCTGAGCTGGGCCTCTCTGAGCTGGATCTGTCTGAGCTGGGCCTCTCTGAGCTGGATCTGTCTGAGCTGGGCCTCTCTGAGCTCGATCTGTCTGAGCTGGGCCTCTCTGAGCTCGATCTGTCTGAGCTGGGCCTCTCTGAGCTGGATCTGTCTGAGCTGGATCTGTCTGAGCTGGATCTGTCTGAGCTGGGCCTCTCTGAGCTGGGCCTCTCTGAGCTGGGCCTCTCTGAGCTGGGCCTCTCTGAGCGTGTGTGTGTGTGTGTGTGTGTGTGTGTGTGTGTGTGTGTGTGTGTGTGTGTGTGTGTGTGTGTGTGTGTGTGTGTGTGTGTGTGTGTGTGTGGGTGTGCGTGCGTGGTGTATACTATGTAGTCACCTGATCTGACCCAAAAGAGACTAGGCATCTACTACCACTTTTGGTTCTGACATCACCATCACCCACTAATGAACTTGTCATGGTTACACTTGTGTTTGAGCTAGTAATGTATCAATATTTATTGTTGAGAAATTATATATATATATGATATATGATTTTGACCGTTTGGATGTTTTTAGTGAGCTTCTTTTGTCCTCCTGCCTTGGCCATGTTGTTTGCCTCGTTATGAAATGATCATCTTTCCACAGTTTATCTAAAATGACCATGTACACTACGCTGATTGTTTAAACTGTTGCTGATGGTGAACCTGAACAATACAAATCAAATCCAGAGTAAGTCCTGTTCAGCAGGTATGATGACTTGTCTTCGGTAGCTCAGGTTTATTCCAGTAAAACACCATTTTCAACAGAGTATAGACAGCAATAACATAACAAATGACAGGTTGTCATTCAGCTAATAAAGGCTAATATCACACAAGCCAGTTTAGCATTTGACTGCTGAAGGTGCCGCTCAGATGTGCCACATCAGGAACATGCACAGTTTGACTAGGCTGCTGATATTCCCTAGGGTGGTCGGGCATGCAGAATGACTTGTAAATCAATGACTGTCAGCACCGTTCCATGTTTAGTTTGACCCGGAAGGAGAGGACACAGTTGTCACAAGTTGAGGTTTATTCGGAAAGTAGAAAGAAGGTAATAGGAGATGTGAACCGGCGATTGTTAAGGTTTGGTTTTGGGTCCCGGGACCGACGCAGTCATATCTTAAACATTTGAATTGGGGACCGATACGTATCGGTGAATCAGTACATCCCTAATATACACACACATACACAGTGATTGTTGTTTTAGGATGATTTGGGATTATGATGGGGAGAACAGTGAGGACTAGGCTAGGGGAGGGAGGGAGGGAGGGAGGGAGGGAGGGAGGGAGGGAGGGATAAAATACCTGACCACCGACGGACCCAGACTTAAGGAAAGCTTTGACTATGTACAGACTCAGTGAGCATAGCCTTGCTATTGAGAAAGGTCGCCGTAGGCAGACCTGGCTCTCAAGAGAAGACAGGCTATGTGCACACTGCCCACAAAATGAGGTGGAAACTGAGCTGCACTTCCTAACCTCCTGCCAAATGTATGACCATATTAGAGACACGTATTTCTCTCAGATTACACAGATCAAAAAAGAATTAGAAAACAAACCCAATTTTGACAAACTCCCATATCTACTGGGTGAAATATCACAGTGTGTCATCACAGCATCAAGATGTGTGACCTGTTGCCACAAGAAAAGGGCAACCAGTGAAGAACAAACACCATTGTAAATACAACTATATTTATTTTTATTTATTTTTCCTTCAGAATTTTAACCTTATTAATTTTGAATTGTCTTTATTATTTTGGAACTTCTGTGAGTGTAATGCTTACTGTTCACTTTTATTGTTTATTTTACTTTTGTATATTATCTACTTCACTTGCTTTGGCAATGTTAACATATGTTTCCCATACCAATAAAGCCCTTACATTGAATTGAGAGATGGAGGGAGGGATATGAGAGGGAGGGATGGAGAGTAAGGGATATGTAATGTATGTATGTAGAGAGAAGAGAGTGCTGGCAGTAGCAGCTCTGGGGGCAGTGCAGTCAGGACAGTAACCCCCCCCCCCCCTGCACCTGCCTGTCCACACACTGGGGCCATTGTGTTCCTGTCACACACACACTCTCGCTCCACATACTTTCTCCCGCCTGTTCTCGCTGGCGTTAGTGAGGTCACCTGACTTAGCCTAGGTGTTTAGGTGGTGTGTGTGAGCAGCCCCTGGCTCACCTAACCTGGCCGTGGTATAGTTGGAGTTAGATGGTGTGTGTCTCTTTGTGTCTGGGCTCTGGCTGGGAGAGAGGGGGAGGTGGTGGTGTGTGTGTGTGTGTGTGTGTGTGTGTGTGTGTGTGTGTGTGTGTGTGTGTGTAGGCTTTGTGTTGCTGGCAACAACAGTGCACTGTGGCAAGCCATTGAGTCACAGCATTGGTGGCATGGATTTCTGTTCCAGTGCAGGTGTGTGTGGGTGTGTGTGGGCTCCCTGTGCGTGGTGTTGTCTGTTCTGTCTGCTCGTGTGTGTGTGTGTGTGTGTGTGTGTGTGTGTACCAGTTGTGTCCCTGGTGTGTGGGTGTATGTCTTCGTGTGTGTCAGTCTCTCTCTGCTCAGTGTGTGTGTGGCTGCAGGCAAGGAGGGGAGAGAAGTGTGTGGGACTGTGAGTTGGTTCAGAATTCTCTCGTTCCTCTGACTTGTTTGTGGGTGAAAGGTAGCTACCTGATTTGCTGGTATCAATTAGTGTATGTTCTGAGACACACAGACAGACAGATGTTTGCTGTGAGTGTAGAGCTTGCTTCCTGTTCTGTTATGAGGGTGGTCAGTGGAGATGGGTAATCACTATGCACTCATCTCTCTTACATAACAACCCAACCAGCACAGCACACTACCTACCACTACCACTGACTGACTGGAGAGAAAGTTCACCTCTAACATCTCTTTCTCTGTCTCTCTGTTTTCTTCCCCCTCTACCTTGTTCTCTGTCAATGTGTTGTTCTCTCTGGTGGTGAGCTGAGCTGGGCCGGGAGGCATAGAGAGATCTGGTATTCTGTACTGTGTTGTGGTGTGGTGGCCCCATAGTGTTAGATGGTGTTGTCTGTACTGTGTTGTTGTGTGGTGGCCTCATAGTGTTAGATGGTGTTGTCTGTACTGTGTTGTTGTGTGGTGGCCTCATAGTGTTAGATGGTGTTGTCTGTACTGTGTTGTGGTGTGGTGGCCTCATAGTGTTAGATGGTGTTGTCTGTACTGTGTTGTGGTGTGGTGGCCTCATAGTGTTAGATGGTGTTGTCTGTACTGTGTTGTGGTGTGGTGGCCTCATAGTGTTAGATGGTGTTGTCTGTACTGTGTTGTGGTGTGGTGGCCCCATAGTGTTAGATGGTGTTGTCTGTACTGTGTTGTGGTGTGGTGGCCTCATAGTGTTAGATGGTGTTGTCTGTACTGTGTTGTGGTGTGGTGGCCCCATAGTGTTAGATGGTGTTGTCTGTACTGTGTTGTTGTGTGGTGGCCTCATAGTGTTAGATGGTGTTGTCTGTACTGTGTTGTGTTGTGGTGGCCTCATAGTGTTAGATGGTGTTGTCTGTACTGTGTTGTGGTGTGGTGGCCTCATAGTGTTAGATGGTGTTGTCTGTACTGTGTTGTTGTGTGGTGGCCTCATAGTGTTAGATGGTGTTGTCTGTACTGTGTTGTGTTGTGGTGGCCTCATAGTGTTAGATGGTGTTGTCTGTACTGTGTTGTGTTGTGGTGGCCTCATAGTGTTAGATGGTGTTGTCTGTACTGTGTTGTGGTGTGGTGGCCTCATAGTGTTAGATGGTGTTGTCTGTACTGTGTTGTGGTGTGGTGGCCTCATAGTGTTAGATGGTGTTGTCTGTACTGTGTTGTGTTGTGGTGGCCCCATAGTGTTAGATGGTGTTGTCTGTACTGTGTTGTGGTGTGGTGGCCTCATAGTGTTAGATGGTGTTGTCTGTACTGTGTTGTGTTGTGGTGGCCTCATAGTGTTAGATGGTGTTGTCTGTACTGTGTTGTGGTGTGGTGGCCCCATAGTGTTAGATGGTGTTGTCTGTACTGTGTTGTGGTGTGGTGGCCTCATAGTGTTAGATGGTGTTGTCTGTACTGTGTTGTGGTGTGGTGGCCTCATAGTGTTAGATGGTGTTGTCTGTACTGTGTTGTGGTGTGGTGGCCCCATAGTGTTAGATGGTGTTGTCTGTACTGTGTTGTGGTGTGGTGGCCTCATAGTGTTAGATGGTGTTGTCTGTACTGTGTTGTGGTGTGGTGGCCCCATAGTGTTAGATGGTGTTGTCTGTACTGTGTTGTGGTGTGGTGGCCCCATAGTGTTAGATGGTGTTGTCTGTACTGTGTTGTGGTGGGTGGTGTGCGAGGGGCGAGTGAGGGTGTGGTGGAGTGAGTGGTGTTGTCTGTACTGTGTTGTGGTGTGGTGGCCCCATAGTGTTAGATGGTGTTGTCTGTACTGTGTTGTGGTGTGGTGGCCCCATAGTGTTAGATGGTGTTGTCTGTACTGTGTTGTGGTGTGGTGGCCTCATAGTGTTAGATGGTGTTGTCTGTACTGTCGTTGTGGTGTGGTGGCCCCATAGTGTTAGATGGTGTTGTCTGTACTGTCGTTGTGGTGTGGTGGCCCGATAGTGTTAGATGGTGTTGTCTGTACTGTCGTTGTGGTTTTAGAGAGGGTTAGTTGGTGTTGTCTGTGCTGTCATGGTGGTTTCAGAGAGGGTTAGTTGGTATTGTCTGTACTGTCATGGTGGTTTCAGAGAGGGTTAGTTGGTGTTGTCTGTACTGTCATGGTGGTTTCAGAGAGGGTTAGTTGGTGTTGTCTGTACTGTCGTGGTGGTTTCAGAGAGGGTTAGTTGGTGTTGTCTGTGCTGTCATGGTGGTTTCAGAGAGGGTTAGTTGGTGTTGTCTGTGCTGTCATGGTGGTTTCAGAGAGGGTTAGTTGGTGTTGTCTGTACTGTCATGGTGGTTTCAGAGAGGGTTAGTTGGTGTTGTCTGTACTGTCATGGTGGTTTCAGAGAGGGTTAGTTGGTGTTGTCTGTGCTGTCATGGTGGTTTCAGAGAGGGTTAGTTGGTGTTGTCTGTACTGTCATGGTGGTTTCAGAGAGGGTTAGTTGGTGTTGTCTGTACTGTCATGGTGGTTTCAGAGAGGGTTAGTTGGTATTGTCTGTACTGTCATGGTGGTTTCAGAGAGGGTTAGTTGGTGTTGTCTGTACTGTCATGGTGGTTTCAGAGAGGGTTAGTTGGTGTTGTCTGTGCTGTCATGGTGGTTTCAGAGAGGGTTAGTTGGTGTTGTCTGTACTGTCATGGTGGTTTCAGAGAGGGTTAGTTGGTGTTGTCTGTACTGTCATGGTGGTTTCAGAGAGGGTTAGTTGGTGTTGTCTGTACTGTCATGGTGGTTTCAGAGAGGGTTAGTTGGTGTTGTCTGTGCTGTCATGGTGGTTTCAGAGAGGGTTAGTTGGTATTGTCTGTACTGTCATGGTGGTTTCAGAGAGGGTTAGTTGGTGTTGTCTGTACTGTCATGGTGGTTTCAGAGAGGGTTAGTTGGTGTTGTCTGTACTGTCATGGTGGTTTCAGAGAGGGTTAGTTGGTGTTGTCTGTGCTGTCATGGTGGTTTCAGAGAGGGTTAGTTGGTATTGTCTGTACTGTCATGGTGGTTTCAGAGAGGGTTAGTTGGTGTTGTCTGTACTGTCATGGTGGTTTCAGAGAGGGTTAGTTGGTGTTGTCTGTGCTGTCATGGTGGTTTCAGAGAGGGTTAGTTGGTATTGTCTGTACTGTCATGGTGGTTTCAGAGAGGGTTAGTTGGTGTTGTCTGTACTGTCATGGTGGTTTCAGAGAGGGTTAGTTGGTATTGTCTGTACTGTCATGGTGGTTTCAGAGAGGGTTAGTTGGTGTTGTCTGTGCTGTCATGGTGGTTTCAGAGAGGGTTAGTTGGTGTTGTCTGTACTGTCATGGTGGTTTCAGAGAGGGTTAGTTGGTGTTGTCTGTACTGTCATGGTGGTTTCAGAGAGGGTTAGATGGTGGTTGTCTGGGGTTGGTAGATGAGGTGAGATTAGCTTGGCGTCTGTGAACTGTAGTGTTATTGTTCTAAGATTGTAGAGTGGCGTGATGGATGGATGGATGGATGGATAGGTGGTGGGAGTACATTATTAGAAGGATTCCACAGGTTGTTGTGGTAGATAAGATGTATCAGTCACTGTCTGACAGTGGATAGGATGTTTGCTGTAGTGTTGTTAGTGGAGGTTAGGACTAGTAACAGGGATGTTGTAGTGTTTGTGGAGGTTAGGACTAGTAACAGGGATGTTGTAGTGTTAGTGGAGGTTAGGACTAGTAACAGGGATGTTGTGGTGTAGGTGGAGGTTAGGACTAGTAACAGGGATGTTGTGGTGTTGGTGGAGGTTAGGACTAGTAACAGGGATGTTGTAGTGTTTGTGGAGGTTAGGACTAGTAACAGGGATGTTGTAGTGTTAGTGGAGGTTAGGACTAGTAACAGGGATGTTGTGGTGTAGGTGGAGGTTAGGACTAGTAACAGGGATGTTGTGGTGTTGGTGGAGGTTAGGACTAGTAACAGGGATGTTGTGGTGTTAGTGGAGGTTAGGACTAGTAACAGGGATGTTGTAGTGTTTGTGGAGGTTTGGACTAGTAACAGGGATGTTGTAGTGTTGGTGGAGGTTAGGACTAGTAACAGGGATGGTCTAGTGTTAGTGGAGGTTAGGACTAGTAACAGGGATGTTGTAGTGTTGGTGGAGGTTAGGACTAGTAACAGGGATGTTGTGGAGGTTAGGACTAGTAACAGGGATGTTGTAGTGTTGGTGTAGGTTAGGACTAGTAACAGGGATGTTGTAGTGTTGGTGGAGGTTAGGACTAGTAACAGGGATGTTGTAGTGTTAGTGGAGGTTAGGACTAGTAACAGGGATGTTGTAGTGTTGGTGGAGGTTAGGACTAGTAACAGGGATGTTGTGGTGTTAGTGGAGGTTAGGACTAGTAACAGGGATGTTGTAGTGTTTGTGGAGGTTAGGACTAGTAACAGGGATGTTGTGGTGTTGGTGTAGGTTAGGACTAGTAACAGGGATGTTGGTGGTAGGTTAGGACTAGTAACAGGGATGTTGTGGTGTAGGTGGAGGTTAGGACTAGTAACAGGGATGTTGTGGTGTAGGTGGAGGTTAGGACTAGTAACAGGGATGTTGTGGTGTTAGGTGGAGGTTAGGACTAGTAACAGGGATGTTGTGGGAGGTTAGGACTAGTAACAGGGATGTGTAGGTTAGGACTAGTAACAGGGATGTTGTGGTGTTGGTGGAGGTTAGGACTAGTAACAGGGATGTTGTAGTGTTAGTGGAGGTTAGGACTAGTAACAGGGATGTTGTGGTGTTGGTGGAGGTTAGGACTAGTAACAGGGATGTTGTAGTGTTGGTGGAGGTTAGGACTAGTAACAGGGATGTTGTAGTGTTAGTGGAGGTTAGGACTAGTAACAGGGATGTTGTGGAGGTTAGGACTAGTAACAGGGATGTTGTAGTGTTGTGGAGGTTAGGACTAGTAACAGGGATGTTGTAGTGTTGTGGAGGTTAGGACTAGTAACAGGGATGTTGTAGTGTTGGTGGAGGTTAGGACTAGTAACAGGGATGTTGTAGTGTTGGTGGAGGTTAGGACTAGTAACAGGGATGTTGTAGTGTTTGTGGAGGTTAGGACTAGTAACAGGGATGTTGTAGTGTTTGTGGAGGTTAGGACTAGTAACAGGGATGTTGTAGTGTTAGTGGAGGTTAGGATTAGTAACAGGGATGTTGTGGAGGTTAGGACTAGTAACAGGGATGTTGTAGTGTTTGTGGAGGTTAGGACTAGTAACAGGGATGTTGTAGTGTTAGTGGAGGTTAGGATTAGTAACAGGGATGTTGTGGAGGTTAGGACTAGTAACAGGGATGTTGTAGTGTTTGTGGAGGTTAGGACTAGTAACAGGGATGTTGTAGTGTTTGTGGAGGGTAGGACTAGTAACAGGGATGTTGTAGTGTTGGTGGAGGTTAGGACTAGTAACAGGGATGTTGTAGTGTTGGTGGAGGTTAGGACTAGTAACAGGGATGTTGTGGAGGTTAGGACTAGTAACGGGGATGTTGTGGTGTTGGTGGAGGTTAGGACTAGTAACAGGGATGTTGTAGTGTTAGTGGAGGTTAGGACTAGTAACGGGGATGTTGTGGTGTTAGTGGAGGTTAGGACTAGTAACGGGGATGTTGTGGTGTTGGTGGAGGTTAGGACTAGTAACAGGGATGTTGTAGTGTTTGGAGGTTAGGACTAGTAACAGGGATGTTGTAGTGTTAGTGGAGGTTAGGACTAGTGACAGGGATGTTGTGGTGTTAGTGGAGGTTAGGACTAGTGACAGGGATGTTGTGGTGTTAGTGGAGGTTAGGACTAGTGACAGGGATGTTGTAGTGTTAGTGGAGGTTAGGACTAGTAACAGGGATGTTGTAGTGTTAGTGGAGGTTAGGACTAGTAACAGGGATGTTGTAGTGTTAGTGGAGGTTAGGACTAGTAACAGGGATGTTGTGGGGTTAGTGGAGGTTAGGACTAGTAACAGGGATGTTGTAGTGTTTGGAGGTTAGGACTAGTAACAGGGATGTTGTAGTGTTGGTGGAGGTTAGGACTAGTAACAGGGATGTTGTAGTGTTGGTGGAGGTTAGGACTAGTAACAGGGATGTTGTAGTGTTAGTGGAGGTTAGGACTAGTAACAGGGATGTTGTAGTGTTTGGAGGTTAGGACTAGTAACAGGGATGTTGTAGTGTTTGTGGAGGTCAGGACTAGTAACAGGGATGTTGTAGTGTTAGTGGAGGTTAGGACTAGTAACAGGGATGTTGTAGTGTTTGTGGAGGTTAGGACTAGTAACAGGGATGTTGTAGTGTTAGTGGAGGTTAGGACTAGTAACAGGGATGTTGTAGTGTTAGTGGAGGTTAGGACTAGTAACAGGGATGTTGTAGTGTTAGTGGAGGTTAGGACTAGTAACATGGATGTTGTGGAGGTTAGTGGAGGTTAGGACTAGTAACAGGGATGTTGTAGTGTTTGGAGGTTAGGACTAGTAACAGGGATGTTGTAGTGTTCGTGGAGGTTAGGACTAGTAACAGGGATGTTGTAGTGTTAGTGGAGGTTAGGACTAGTAACAGGGATGTTGTAGTGTTTGGAGGTTAGGACTAGTAACAGGGATGTTGTAGTGTTTGTGGAGGTTAGGACTAGTAACAGGGATGTTGTAGTGTTAGTGGAGGTTAGGACTAGTAACAGGGATGTTGTGGAGGGACTGTACGGGTGGATGGGAGGTTAGGACTAGTAACAGGGATGTTGTAGTGTTGGTGGAGGTTAGGACTAGTAACAGGGATGTTGTAGTGTTGGTGGAGGTTAGGACTAGTAACAGGGATGTTGTGAGTGTTAGGTGGAGGTTAGGACTAGTAACAGGGATGTTGTAGTGTTTGGAGGTTAGGACTAGTAACAGGGATGTTGTAGTGTTAGTGGAGGTTAGGACTAGTAACAGGGATGTTGTAGTGTTGGTGGAGGTTAGGACTAGTAACAGGGATGTTGTAGTGTTGGTGGAGGTTAGGACTAGTAACAGGGATGTTGTAGTGTTAGTGGAGGTTAGGACTAGTAACAGGGATGTTGTAGTGTTAGTGGAGGTTAGGACTAGTAACAGGGATGTTGTAGTGTTGGTGTAGGTTAGGACTAGTAACAGGGATGTTGTGGTGTTGGTGTAGGTTAGGACTAGTAACAGGGATGTTGTAGTGTTGGTGGAGGTTAGGACTAGTAACAGGGATGTTGTAGTGTTTGGAGGTTAGGACTAGTAACAGGGATGTTGTGGTGTTGGTGTAGGTTAGGACTAGTAACAGGGATGTTGTGGTGTTGGTGGAGGTTAGGACTAGTAACAGGGATGTTGTAGTGTTTGGAGGTTAGGACTAGTAACAGGGATGTTGTGGTGTCGGTGTAGGTTAGGACTAGTAACAGGGATGTTGTAGTGTTCATTGAGGTTAGGACTAGTAACAGGGATGTTGTAGTGTTAGTGGAGGTTAGGACTAGTAACAGGGATGTTGTAGTGTTCATTGAGGTTAGGACTAGTAACAGGGATGTTGTAGTGTTCAGTGGAGGTTAGGACTAGTGACAGGGATGTTGTAGTGTTCATTGAGGTTTGGACTAGTAACAGGGATGTTGTAGTGTTAGTGGAGGTTTGGACTAGTGACAGGGTTACAGAGCCATGGTGGTGTTGATGTTGTCTCTATGGAAGTGCTGCCCTGGAAGAGCAAGGTATTCATCCAGTGTTGTAGACCCAGCCGTGCATTTCTCTCTCTGTCATTTTCTGTCTCTTTCTGTCTGTCTCTCTTTGTCGCTCTCTCTTTCTCTCGCTCTCCCTCCTTCTCTCTCTTCATCTGTCTCTCGGCCTTTCGCTCTATCTCGCCCTCTGTGTGTTAGTGATTACATCACTCGCCCTCTCTGTCTCTTTCTCTCTCTCTCTCTCTCTCTCTCTCTCTCTCTCTCTCTCTCTCTGTGTCTCCATCTCTGCGTCCCTCTCTCGCCCTCTCTGTCTCTCTCTCTCTCTCTCTCTGCCTCTTGCATAACTGCCAGCTTTATTTGCTCCAGCTGAGGACTAATCTTTCCCGCGAGACAGACGGAAGGAACAAGGGAGAGGAGGAGAGCAGGACAAGCCAACCTTTCTAACCTGACTGGACGCTCTGCCTCGTTAATTCAATCAGTCCACAAATTAATGGGCTTTAGAGCAGAGCCCTGTTTACAACCACCGTGACCTGTGTGTTTATGTAGCGGTGTTTTTAATCTTTAAAACCCCACAACCTTCTCCAACTGTAGCTGAGTTGACGCGTGGTTTCCCATCATCTCTGTGTGTGTGTGTGTGTGTGTGTGTGTGTGTGTGTGTGTGTGTGTGTGTGTGTGTGTGGGTGTGTGTGTGTGTGGAGAGCAGGCGCATGGTACTCCCCATGGTAGCCCAGTCGTACTGAAGGATAAACAGTGATTATCTGGGCTGCCTGGAGAGAGACACATGCTTATGTACCACTCTCAGACAGACCACACATACATGTGAGGGACACGGTAGCCAAGACAACGCTCTAGCTGCAGTCAGAGGAGAATAACACATAAACAAAGACACGCAGAATCACGTTCAGTCAAGTGTGAATTGTCATGTCTCTCATACACGCGTCCACACAGATACACAAACTATGCCGCCGATAGTGAGGCGAGTGTGAGGCGTCTGTGAGGTAAGAAAGATCAAAGCTACTTAATCAGCTTTAACAGACACACTTAGAGAGAGAGATGTGGGACAGCGGGAAAAGAAAGAATGGGGAGAGGGAGGGATAGCAGAGAACAGAGGGTAGAGAAAGTGGTGACAGGCGGTGACACTGCGCGTGTCCTCGTTCCCTGTTTAAGATGGGATAATCACACACACACACACACACACACACACACACACACACACACACACACACACACACACACACACACACACACACACACACACACACACACACACACACACAAGCTGTGCTCTGTCCTCCGTGTCCCCCTCACAGCCCACTGTGACATGCTGTTGCCAATGCCACGATACTGTGTGTGTGTGTGTGTGTGTGTGTGTGTGTGTGTAGTGTCTGTCTCTTCTTTTCCTATATGCCTATTCCATCTCTTTCTCTCCCCCTCCCTCTCTTTGTAAACCCTTTCTTTGCTTACCCTTTACCTCCTCCCTCTCTTCTCTCTCGCCCACTACGTCTCTCTTACAGGAATTGTTAGCAGATGTGGACAGAGCTTTTTCCTTCATCTAAAATTAGCCCCAATAGAAGAATGGCAGGAAAAGAGGGAGGGAGGGAAAGGGGGATTGATGGAGAAGCAGAAAGGAATAGGGAAGGAATAGGTTGATGGTCTCGGTGAAGTAAGGGTGTATTTTTGGGACCTCACACACCATGCTGACGCAGTCAAGCCGTCGGGGGCACAAACAAATTTGGAGGAGAGGAACAGCGTCCCGGCGTCTGAGTAGCATGTGATGCTAACCCGTCCTGCTGTTGTTGAAAAGGCCTGGATTAGGATTAGTTGTAAGTGAATAATGATGAGTTGGGACTATAGAAAGGTCTTGATCCATCTCAGCAGTTACATAATTAGGACTCTATAAAATCAGTTATACTTTTGATCTGAACTGTTTAGTTTTCCCCAAATCCCGTTTTCTCTGTTTACTTTTTCCACGTTTCTGTTTTCCCCAACTTTTTTTCAGGTTTTCACTCTCTAAAGTCAACAACAATACTGAATCCACATCAGGAGACCGCTTTTGAGGTCTGTGGATTTTGGTGTTGTTGAAATGTAGGTTTCTGTGTTACTGTTTAATTCCATTGTGCAGTTAGCAAGAGGCTGTTGTTTTTGTAGCTCACGTGATGGTAGAGTTAACAAAAAAACATTGACGCAAATAATCCTGATATCATTCTGCCAGGTAAGCGTAGGCTACCTTGTAGTTAACATTTAATTGAGAAGGTTTTTGGGAAAGCCTTTCTATCTACCAGGAGACTTTTCATTAGCATCATCGCTAACAGCTACACAGTGGTAGACGTACCGCACATACAGACAGGGGGAATTATTGTTGCCTCTTCAGAAAGTTGCAGGAAAATACACATCACTGAGGCATTCTGTATGCTAGTCAATACAGTTCAATCAATACATTTTTTATTTATTTTTGAATTCAGTTTTAATGTCTGGATGTTATAGGACCCGACATAATACACTCAGCCTCTCGTTGGCACCAGGGACACTGATGTTTTGTGTGTGTGTGTGTGTGTCTGTGAGCACGTGTGTGGAAGAGAACAGAGAAGTCCTGTATAGTGTAACAGGTGAGTGAGAGGCGCCTGCAGTGGATTCCCCAGGACACTACAGGACAGACCAGACAGACAGGCAGCACCACTCAACACACTGGCTGCATAGCCTACATAGTGAGACACATGGATCAAACACCATACTGAGGTCGCTAATGAATGAAGTATCACATCACCTTAAACAATCACCTGAAGAGTTGCATCGTTTCATTACTTTGTAATGGGGTCATTTAGTTCAGATAAACTCCACAACTCTAACCAGTCCCTTAACAGTAGAAGTGTGATAGAGTCTGACAGAGAGAGCAGTTGAGGTGGGGAGGACCGTAGAGCAGTTGAGGTGGGGAGGACCGTAGAGCAGTTGAGGTGGGGAGGACCGTAGAGCAGTTGAGGTGGGGAGGACCGTAGAGCAGTTGAGGTGGGGAGGACCGTAGAGCAGTTGAGGTGGGGAGGCTGTTCATATCAACAGGCGGTCAGGTGTTTTTTTCTTCTTAACATTCCCACAATGTTAATCTGCCCTGGAACGTACCGGCCACTGGATAGGAGGTGTTAGTGGGAACGTACCGGCCACTGGATAGGAGGTGTTAGTGGGAACGTACCGGCCACTAGATAGGAGGTGTTAGTGGGAACGTACCGGCCACTGGATAGGAGGTGTTAGTGGGAACGTACCGGCCACTGGATAGGAGGTGTTAGTGGGAACGTACCGGCCACTGGATAGGAGGTGTTAGTGGGAACGTACGGGCCACTGGATAGGAGGTGTTAGTGGGAACGTACCGGCCACTAGATAGGAGGTGTTAGTGGGAACGTACCGGCCACTGGATAGGAGGTGTTAGTGGGAAAGTACCGGCCACTGGATAGGAGGTGTTAGTGGGAACGTACCGGCCACTGGATAGGAGGTGTTAGTGGGAACGTACCGGCCACTGGATAGGAGGTGTTAGTGGGAACGTACCGGCCACTGGATAGGAGGTGTTAGTGGGAACGTACCGGCCACTGGATAGGAGGTGTTAGTGGGAACGTACCGGCCACTGGATAGGAGGTGTTAGTGGGAACGTACCGGCCACTGGATAGGAGGTGTTAGTGGGAACGTACCGGCCACTGGATAGGAGGAGTGAGTGGGAACGTGCCGGCCACTGGATAGGAGGTGTTAGTGGGAACGTGCCGGCCACTGGATAGGAGGAGTGAGGGGGAACGTGCCGGCCACTGGATAGGAGGAGTGAGGGGGATCGTGCCGGCCACTGGATAGGAGGTGTTAGTGGGAACGTGCCGGCCACTGGATAGGAGGTGTTAGTGGGAACGTACCGGCCACTGGATAGGAGGACTGAGTGGGAACGTGCCGGCCACTGGATAGGAGGTGTTAGTGGGAACGTGCCGGCCACTGGATAGGAGGAGTGAGTGGGAACGTGCCGGCCACTGGATAGGAGGAGTGAGTGGGAACGTACCGGCCACTGGATAGGAGGAGTGACGGGGAACGTGCCGGCCACTGGATAGGAGGTGTGAGGGGGAACGTACCGGCCACTGCATAGGAGGTGTTAGTGGGAACGTACCGGCCACTGGATAGGAGGAGTGAGTGGGAACGTACCGGCCACTGGATAGGAGGTGTTAGTGGGAACGTACCGGCCACTGGATAGGAGGTGTTAGTGGGAACGTACCGGCCACTGGATAGGAGGTGTTAGTGGGAACGTACCGGCCACTGGATAGGAGGAGTGAGTGGGAACGTTCCGGCCACTGGATAGGAGGTGTTAGTGGGAACGTGCCGGCCACTGGATAGGAGGAGTGAGGGGGAACGTGCCGGCCACTGGATAGGAGGAGTGAGGGGGAACGTGCCGGCCACTGGATAGGAGGTGTTAGTGGGAACGTGCCGGCCACTGGATAGGAGGTGTTAGTGGGAACGTACCGGCCACTGGATAGGAGGACTGAGTGGGAACGTGCCGGCCACTGGATAGGAGGTGTTAGTGGGAACGTGCCGGCCACTGGATAGGAGGAGTGAGTGGGAACGTGCCGGCCACTGGATAGGAGGAGTGAGTGGGAACGTACCGGCCACTGGATAGGAGGAGTGACGGGGAACGTGCCGGCCACTGGATAGGAGGTGTGAGGGGGAACGTACCGGCCACTGCATAGGAGGTGTTAGTGGGAACGTACCGGCCACTGGATAGGAGGAGTGAGTGGGAACGTGCCTGCCACTGGATAGGAGGTGTTAGTGGGAACGTGCCGGCCACTGGATAGGAGGTGTGAGTGGGAACGTACCGGCCACTGGATAGGAGGTGTGAGTGGGAACGTACCGGCCACTGGATAGGAGGTGTTAGTGGGAACGTACCGGCCACTGGATAGGAGGAGTGAGTGGGAACGTGCCGGCCACTGGATAGGAGGTGTTAGTGGGAACGTACCGGCCACTGGATAGGAGGAGTGAGTGGGAACGTGCCGGCCACTGGATAGGAGGTGTTAGTGGGAACGTACCGGCCACTGGATAGGAGGTGTTAGTGGGAACGTACCGGCCACTGGATAGGAGGTGTTAGTGGGAACGTACCGGCCACTGGATCGGAGGTGTTAGTGGGAACGTACCGGCCACTGGATAGGAGGAGTGAGGGGGAACGTGCCGGCCACTGGATAGGAGGAGTGAGGGGGAACGTGCCGGCCACTGGATAGGAGGAGTGAGGGGGAACGTGCCGGCCACTGGATAGGAGGTGTTAGTGGGAACGTGCCGGCCACTGGATAGGAGGTGTTAGTGGGAACGTGCCGGCCACTGGATAGGAGGACTGAGTGGGAACGTGCCGGCCACTGGATAGGAGGTGTTAGTGGGAACGTGCCGGCCACTGGATAGGAGGAGTGAGTGGGAACGTGCCGGCCACTGGATAGGAGGAGTGAGTGGGAACGTACCGGCCACTGGATAGGAGGAGTGACGGGGAACGTGCCGGCCACTGGATAGGAGGTGTGAGGGGGAACGTACCGGCCACTGCATAGGAGGTGTTAGTGGGAACGTACCGGCCACTGGATAGGAGGAGTGAGTGGGAACGTGCCTGCCACTGGATAGGAGGTGTTAGTGGGAACGTGCCGGCCACTGGATAGGAGGAGTGAGGGGGAACGTGCCGGCCACTAGATAGGAGGTGTTAGTGGGAACGTGCCGCCCACTGGATAGGAGGAGTGAGTGGGAACGTACCGGCCACTGGATAGGAGGAGTGAGTGGGAACGTGCCGGCCACTGGATAGGAGGTGTTAGTGGGAACGTGCCGGCCACTGGATAGGAGTAGTGAGTGGGAACGTGCCGGCCACTGGATAGGAGGAGTGAGTGGGAACGTACCGGCCACTGGATAGGAGGAGTGAGTGGGAACGTGCCGGCCACTGGATAGGAGGTGTGAGTGGGAACGTGCCGGCCACTGGATAGGAGGTGTGAGTGGGAACGTACCGGCCACTGGATAGGAGGTGTGAGTGGGAACGTACCGGCCACTGGATAGGAGGTGTTAGTGGGAACGTACCGGCCACTGGATAGGAGGAGTGAGTGGGAACGTGCCGGCCACTGGATAGGAGGTGTTAGTGGGAACGTACCGGCCACTGGATAGGAGGAGTGAGTGGGAACGTGCCGGCCACTGGATAGGAGGTGTTAGTGGGAACGTACCGGCCACTGGATAGGAGGTGTTAGTGGGAACGTACCGGCCACTGGATAGGAGGTGTTAGTGGGAACGTACCGGCCACTGGATCGGAGGTGTTAGTGGGAACGTACCGGCCACTGGATAGGAGGTGTTAGTGGGAACGTACCGGCCACTGGATAGGAGGAGTGAGTGGGAACGTGCCGGCCACTGGATAGGAGGTGTGAGTGGGAACGTGCCGGCCACTGGATAGGAGGAGTGAGTGGGAACGTGCCGGCCACTGGATAGGAGGAGTGAGTGGGAACGTGCCGGCCACTGGATAGGAGGAGTGAGTGGGAACGTGCCGGCCACTGGATAAGAGGAGTGAGTGGGAACGTGCCGGCCACTGGATAGGAGGAGTGAGTGGGAACGTACCGCCACTGGATAGGAGGTGTGAGTGGGAACGTACCGGCCACTGGATAGGTGTGAGTGGGAACGTACCGGCCACTGGATAGGAGGTGTTAGTGGGAACGTGCCAGCCACTGGATAGGAGGTGTGAGTGGGAACGTGCCGGCCACTGGATAGGAAGTGTGAGTGGGAACGTACCGGCCACTGGATAGGAGGTGTTAGTGGGAACGTACCGGCCACTGGATAGGAGGTGTTAGTGGGAATGTGCCGGCCACTGGATAGGAGGTGTGAGTGGGAACGTACCGGCCACTGGATAGGAGGTGTGAGTGGGAACGTACCGGCCACTGGATAGGAGGTGTTAGTGGGAACGTACCGGCCACTGGATAGGAGGTGTTAGTGGGAACGTACCGGCCACTGGATAGGAGGTGTTAGTGGGAACGTACCGGCCACTGGATAGGAGGTGTTAGTGGGAATGTACCGGCCACTGGATAGGAGGAGTGAGTGGGAACGTTCGGCCACTGGATAGGAGGTGTGAGTGGGAACGTACCGGCCACTGGATAGGAGGTGTGAGTGGGAACGTACCGGCCACTGGATAGGAGGTGTGAGTGGGAACGTACCGGCCACTGGATAGGAGGTGTGAGTGGGAACGTACCGGCCACTGGATAGGAGGTGTGAGTGGGAACGTACCGGCCACTGGATAGGAGGTGTTAGTGGGAACGTGCCGGCCACTGGATAGGAGGTGTGAGTGGGAACGTACCGGCCACTGGATAGGAGGAGTGAGTGGGAACGTGCCGATAGGAGGAGTGAGTGGGAACGTACCGGCCACTGGATAGGAGGAGTGATGGGAGTCATGCTGTGTTTTCTTTGATAATGTATTGAATGTGAGGTTTGGATGCATGCCGTGCAGGTCAGTATAAGACCAACTGTAACAGTATCTAACGTTGTGGCTTGCGAGACACAGCTACAGCAAGTCTGCCTACCCAGGAACTACAGATGGAAAGTATTGGAGTTGGTCTGGACTTATGTCGGCTATTGCTGTTGAGGAGCTGTTAGCAAAAGTGATGATAATATTACTAACACGGTTAGAAACCATGCAAGGACGATGTGAAGAGTAGTCTAGCTATATTTAAAGAGTTACACGGAGTTGTTCTGAGAGGAGAGGTGGTACAGCCTTTGTGGAACAGTGTATTGTAGTTCACGGTGTCTCAGTGCAGCTTGGCCCAGCTGGCCTGCATGGCTGGTTTGTCTTCACCACCCCTAGTTACTGCCTGGTGTTGGACTATGGAACGGTTCTGTTCTTCCACTGCCAGGTAGAGTGGGCTTCTCTCTCTCTCACACACACACACACACACACACACACACACACACACACACACACACACACACACACACACACACACACACACACACACACACACACACACACACACACAGCGAGGCAGAGTGTGGGTCTTGGAAGTGAGAGGAGCGAGATTCTTCTCTCATTCAGCAAAGAACTCTGTCGTCTCACGATTACCTGTTGCTGGCTTCCTCTCTCCCTCCTCATCCTCCACCACCACCTTTCTCTTACCTGTTCTGTTTGAGTCTTTGCTGCTCTGTGTTTGAAAGGATTAATTGTCATGTATGTTAATTTTTTTTGTTCTGTTTGTTTCTGGGGGGTTATTTTTAGGCCTGAAGTGTCTGGTTGCTAGGACACAGTGTCCAGGAGAGAGAGGGAGGGAGAGAAAAGGAAGGGAATGGAGGGAGAGAGATGTGTTTGCGTTGTGAAGGCTGAATTACACACTCACACACTTAGTCAGCGATGACGCACATACACACACACACACACATCCTGCCCAGTAACTGTTATTGTGAACTTGTTTTTCTAGTTTTGTGTAACTTCTTGTCATTAGGTCTGTTCTGTGTGTGTCACTGTCATGCTGGTTTGGCTTTCCTGACTGTACCTCTCTACCTGCTGTCACTGTGTGCTCCGGTCTGTCTGTGTTCCTGTCTGTCTGTGTTCCTGTCTGTCTGTGTTCCTGTCTGTCTGTGTTCCTGTCTGTCTGTGTTCCTGTCTGTCTGTGTTCCTGTCTGTCTGTGTTCCTGTCTGTCTGTGTTCCTGTCTGTCTGTGTTCCTGTCTGTCTGTGTTCCTGCCTGTGTCAGTGTGTTATTAGTGTGAGTGCTGGTCAGAGCAGCACACTTGTTGAGCTCTGCCATTTCTCCAGTGTTCTTGTCGTTCCCCTGCGGTGGCATTGCATCAGCTTCTCTCTGTCACACAGGACCATCTCCTGGGTGTTAACACACCTTCCTGGTCTAGGTCCTACAGGCTTTCAGACATGACATGTTGACCATCCCAGTTCTACAGGCCTGCTGGATTTCACCTGGTGGCCAACTTTACAAAGTGTTCTCTTTTCACTGGATGTCTATATGAGGGATGCATGCTCTCTCTCACTCTCTCACTCTCTCACTCTCTCACACACACACACACACACACACACACACACACACACACACACACACCACACACACACACACACACACACTCTCTCACTCTCTCACACACACACACACACACACACACACACACACACACACACACACACACACACACACACACACACACACACACACACACACACACACACACACACACACACACACACAGGAAACAGATCTGTTGTTGTGGTTTAGAACAGTTGCTCTCTTCCTGTCCCGCGCTAGTGGCACATTCCAGGAAACCTCCTCACACACACACACACACACCCCCCCTTAACCCACTTGCTACCAGTCAGTATACACGCACACTCCTGATGGACGGATAGTTCGAGCATCACCTTGGCAACAGCATGGTTAGTACAGACACTGTGCCACCAATGTCTCGCTGACCACACACACACACACACACACACAACACAAACCAGGTTTCCATCCAACCATTTTATGTGGATGAATTACCTGATGCATGAAAAGTCACGTCTGGGCTGATGGAAACAGGAAATGCCAGTACAGTTTTATAAATGCGACAGACAATTGTTTCGTTTGACATGGTGGGATGTTTTTGTGTCAGTGAAATGTGGGAAATGCCAGTGGAAACGCCTTTATGCGCAAATATTGATATAATAACCATCACATGGAAGTCAACTTGATATGCTGTGTGGTCCTCCCACCACATCTTGATATGCTGTGTGGTCCTCCCACCACAACTTGATATGCTGTGTGGTCCTCCCACCACAACTTGATATGCTGTGTGGTCCTCCCACCACAACTTGATATGCTGTGTGGTCCTCTCACCACAACTTGATATGCTGTGTGGTCCTCCCACCACAACTTGATATGCTGTGTGGTCCTCCCACCACAACTTGATATGCTGTGTGGTCCTCCCACCACAACTTGATATGCTGTGTGGTCCTCCCACCACAACTTGATATGCTGTGTGGTCCTCCCACCACAACTTGATATGCTGTGTGGTCCTCCCACCACAACTTGATATGCTGTGTGGTCCTCCCACCACAACTTGATATGCTGTGTGGTCCTCCCACCACAACTTGATATGCTGTGTGGTCCTCCCACCACAACTTGATATGCTGTGTGGTCCTCCCACCACAACTTGATATGCTGTGTGGTCCTCGCACCACAACTTGATATGTTGTGTGGTCCTCCCACCACAACTTGATATGCTGTGTGGTCCTCCCACCACAACTTGATATGCTGTGTGGTCCTCCCACCACAACTTGATATGCTGTGTGGTCCTCCCACCACAACTTGATATGCTGTGTGGTCCTCCCACCACAACTTGATATGCTGTGTGGTCCTCCCACCACAACTTGATATGCTGTGTGGTCCTCCCACCACAACTTGATATGCTGTGTGGTCCTCTCACCACAACTTGATATGTTGTGTGGTCCTCCCACCACAACTTGATATGCTGTGTGGTCCTCCCACCACAACTTGATATGCTGTGTGGTCCTCCCACCACAACTTGATATGCTGTGTGGTCCTCCCACCACAACTTGATATGCTGTGTGGTCCTCCCACCACAACTTGATATGCTGTGTGGTCCTCCCACCACAACTTGATATGCTGTGTGGTCCTCCCACCACAACTTGATATGCTGTGTGGTCCTCCCACCACAACTTGATATGCTGTGTGGTCCTCGCACCACAACTTGGGAAAGCAGGCAGGTTATTAGGCTACAGATGAAATAAGTTCTGATGAACTTCACAGGGGGGTGAAAGTACAGGGGGGTGAAAGTGCACGGTGATGAACTTTACAGGGTGGTGAAAGTGCACGGTGATGAGCTTCACAGGGTGGTGAAAGTGCACGGTGATGAGCTTCACAGGGTGGTGAAAGTGCACGGTGATGAGCTTCACAGGGTGGTGAAAGTGCACGGTGATGAACTTCACAGGGTGGTGAAAGTGCACGGTGATGAGCTTCACAGGGGGGTGAAAGTGCACGGTGATGAGCTTCACAGGGTGGTGAAAGTGCACGGTGATGAACTTGATGCTCCTCTCCAATAAATATCCAGGGTCTTAATCTGGTGAATGATGATCGATGCTTGGCTGCCATTTTACAAATAAAACTAATATCCATAATAATGTGATAATGTAGGTAGCCCCCCCTCACTGTGTCTGCCAGCTGTTGGCTAGAACATGTGCCAAGACCAGAGTGGACACATTTGCTCTATAACACAATTGACAAAACCATCATTAGAGTTGAAAGTGCGATGGAAACCCATTTAACTTGTATTCTTCATTTGGTTAAATGGGAATTTAACCACAATAGTTATTTTATATGCAGTACATCATTACACACAGCCTTTTATCCTCAATACGTCTGTTTGGTGGAAATACATCTATGGTGGGAAAATGAGCAGATTGTTTTATGCAGATTTTAGAATATTCGCATGAAAATCTTTAGCAAATTGGATGGAAACCTAGCTACTGACCCACATATTCCACACATCCTCAATCCACACAAGCCCCGCACCCCCACTTTTAAATGTTTTCTTTAACTAGGCAAGTCAGTTAAGAACAAATTATTATTTACAACGA